>NC_057813.1:646162368-646169449 GCF_018294505.1 Triticum aestivum
GGGGGTCACACTCTGGAGACGGGTGTCGGGCGTTTGCAACCGCCACAAAACTTTTGTCGGCATAGCTGTTTTTGATTTTAATAAAATATAATGATCTATATTCAAAAGAACATGACCGCACATTATTAACGTGCTCGAAAAAATACAAACCATATATATATATATTCATAATATATGAAAAAAATACAAACTACATATATATTCATATGTATGTTTATATTTAACATGCTACATGTTAGTTTATATAATAATACATAAAAAAGCTTAAAAAAATACATATGAAAAAAAAGTCTACCTATGCCGACGGCTATGCCGTCGGCATAGAGACGGCCAGGTTTTAGGCGGCGGGCGGCGTGCCGCGGATCGCTGACGTGGCATGTATGCCGACGGCAGCCGTCGGCTTAGCTCATGGACGGTGCGCCACGGATCTGTGACGTGGCATGACGATATATGCCGACGGCCGGCCGTCCAGGCCGTCGGCATAGATTTGACGACGTTAGCCGCTGGTCACGGGCGGGGTCGCCGGGCCCACGGGTATGCCGACGGCCTGGTTATGCCGACGGCTGCTGTCGCCATGTTCGCAGCTGGGCCGACGACATATGTATGCCGACGGGTGCCGTCGGCTTAGCTCGTGGTAGCCCGACGGCCAAGGTACGCCGACGGCCAAGACGTGGCTGTCGGCATAGCGCAAAGTAGGCCGACGGCAGCCGTCGGCATTGATTTGGCCGTCGGGGTAGGGCCAGTTTCCGGTAGTGGTGCTCGCATTTAACTAGCAAATGCTAGAACAAAGCCTAGAACATGGGTTTTCACCATGAACATGAAGTGTGCTGCGAACACCAACTTGGCAATGGATTTTCAAGTCAGGCCTGCAAATACTCCGCACTAAGCCATAGTTGCAAGTAGATGAGTGGGATGTATGCCCGGGAAGGACCATTACCATGTAAATATATAGGCCACTAATAGGCGCCGGCGCACCGGCCGAAACTTTCGGCTTGTCCGCTCGCAACCGTTCGATGTGGCCTACTGTAGCCATCCGATCTGGTCTTCCCCTTTGACCCATCTTCTTCCTTCAGATCCCTCCCCCCAGCCAAATCTTCCTCCCGGCCGCTGTTGTGCCTGCGCTCCCGGCGAGCTCGCCACGGCTAGCAACAGCTCGCCCCCCCACCCCCCTAAAAAAACTGGACCCACTCCCTTCCCCCACGGACTCGCTCCGCCGGTGGCCACAGAGAAAACGCGAGAGCACCATCAAAACGCGGCTTGCCCTCACCATAGCAACCACCGCCGCTGCTTCAAACCAAATCGCGATGGTCAGAACACCGCGTTGCCGTGGTTTGCAGCACCCCCGTATCTCGTCACCGGCGATCTCTCATCGCACGTCACTAACCTCGTAGCGCCCGTGGGGGTGGACAGCTGCTTCCAGCATCTGGTGTTGCTGGTTCCAGCATCTCCGGAACGCGGTTGTAGCAAAAAAGATTCCGACGTGGAATGTTGTTCCAGCACCGGTGGTCATGGGTGTAGGAAAATGCGACAACGGTTGTAACTTTTTGCTATGTGGTTGCAGCTAAAAAGTGCCCACGTAATCCGCTCTTCGCACCGGCGTCATGGTTGTAGCAAAATGAGGCGCCCGTTGTAGCAAAAAGAGTGTGTGGATCCAGCAAAAATAGCTCGCCGGTGCCGCCACCCTGTCCCCATCGTAGCAAAAAAGCTGACTGGTTGTATCTTTTGTAGTCGCTGGTTGTAGCAAAACACCACTCATAACCACCAAATGAAGAAGCCGATGTAGCAAAAAATGTGGCAAGTTCCAGCAAAATATAAAGCTGGTTCCAGCAAAAAAACACGTCGGTGTCGATGCACGTTTGGTTCCAGCAAAAATCACAGGAAGCAAAATTCAAAAAAAAAGTACATGTAGCAAAAAGTAGCAAGTTCCAGCAAAAAAAATAACTGGTTCCAGCACCCGACATAGCCGGTAGTAGCACCGGAGAACGGTGGTTCCGGTACTCGACACAGCCAGGTTGCAGCTTGCCGTCGAGCTGGTTCCAGCATCGCTGCAGCCGGTGGTAGCACCGGGACTCGCTGGTTCCAGCACCGGATGCAGACAGTTGCAGCTCGGGTCGAAGTTGTCAATCGACGCCGGAGAAGCCCGTCGCAGCTCGGCCGCTAGTGGTCCAACACCTCCTGCTGCCCGTCGCAGCACGGCGCCCGGGGTCCCCAGCACCTCCGGCCGCTCCGAGTGGTCCGCGGCGCTGCTGGATAGGAGCGTGACGATGATTACATCGCCGGCGTTGAACAAGACACTAGCGTGGCTCTCGTAGCCAGCGGAAAAGGGGAAGAGCAGATGAGATCTTGCTCGTTGTGTGAGGTGGAATGGCTATGGTTGTGATTTTGCTGGCTGGAGGAGATGCGGCATGGCTAGAGGAGATCGTTGGTGGAGGGCTCTCATGGAAGATGTGTTGCTGCTGGAGAAGAAGACGCGAGTGGATAACGGGATGAGAAGATAAGGCATGTGCGGTTGGCTTTGCTCGGGAAAAAAATAAAAGCAACTGGGCCAGCTACGTGTCTTGCGGGGTGCTACATGGATGCTACATGGGCTGTGTACGTGGGGCCGCACCGAACGAGACGCACGAGTGGGAGGCGACCGGCCGAAGCTTCGGCCGGCGCACCGTCTCGAAATGCTTTCCAAATATATATATCACTAGATGAAATTTGCCATCCATGGTTATCTCAATTCAACACAATTTAGTGCAAAACCATCATAGTAACGCATCCATGATGGATTTGAAATCCATCATATATATTGCATCATAGATATGATTGTCCTCCATGCCATCTATACTGGACCTTCAAAAAATGTCATGGATTAGAAAAAAAAAGGTTATTGTTATTTATTGTCACATATATGTATCGGCAATATGGAATAAGCCTTCTCTGGGCGATGTTCAGAGTAGCAATTCAGAGCGTGTGGGTGTGCAGATGAGATTTGATAATTTATTGCCACACAATCACTCTGTATGCTTGGAGTTCACATTCGAGGACAAAGTATGTGAAGTTTCATCTCATTGTGCTAGTTGCAAACTCCATAGATAGGTGGTTTGTAAGTTATAGCACAGGTCCAAGTGGACTTAGCTAAGATGAGCTACATACATGAAACTATTGTTGACACCACATCAAAACTTATAAGAGTGTTTTGATACCTTCTAACTTACCGCTTAGCTGTAGGGACACAATTTATGTGACTTTGAGGCGTTGTTTTATTTAGTATTGGAAAAGGTCTACAGGGGCGCGAGTCCACTTGAACATGTTCCATTAACCAGCTACAACACAACAAATAGGACTCCATATAAGGTAGCAACAACTGAGAAGTGGTGGGCGGGGAGTGAAGAAGTCACAAATCACGAACCATGAAAATACAAAAGCACTCTACAGGACCATTCATCCGAATTAAAGCTTGTAGGTGAGTGTTCCTGTGGGATTGTCTACCTCCTATAGGACCATTCATGTGGCACTACTGAAATAAAGCTCCTGGTGGACTCATCATCTTTGCGCTTAATCAAAGTAGTACTAACGTACACTCAGTTAGAAAGCCAGGTTGTGTCCAACCGTCCAAATCTCCAATCAACAAGGGCAAAGGAGGTGTGACAGTGACCTGAGGCTGGAAGCCATGCTTGATGGCGTAGTCGTCAACCTACATTCGACGCCCCTCTCAAGAGGTCTGGGCGGGCTTTGGTATCTCTCAGCGCCAGCATCCGACTAGTGGGACGTCATTAGCCGGTACCAAGGTTGCTGGCAGTGACGGATTCAGTGACAAGTTAGCGTGTACTGTGAGTGAAAAACCACACTCTTCCCTTTCTGGCTTGATCAGGCAACCTAAACTGTTTCATTCAGCATCGATGCTAGCCTTTACTTGTCATAATTAATTAATCAATAATAAATTGTTGTTTGTATAAATTGGTGTAGATGCTAGAGTGCTATCAATAATAAATTTCTAAGTTTCTAGTGGTAAGTTTCATATGAAATTTCATCTCTAGAATAGGGTTGAGGGCATAACATGGGCAGCAAACCACAATGATTTTAGGCTGATTGTTCGGAGGACCTCATCTAGTAATGCCGACATGCCCTCAGCTCGATGATGACTAGATGGGGCTTCAATATCATTAATGCTAACAAAAAGAAAATAGTTATATGATTGATAACGAGTGTCCGTGTTCTTGTTAACGGACATAATTAGAAATGACTTTCAAGGAAATTGACATGCTGGGAGGTAAATTTATATGCGCTAGTATAATTGATAATATCACTTTGAGAAATTTGATAGACTGCCTGCCGACGGAAAACCAATTATCATTTAGGCAACTTATGTCTCACTTTGTTGGTGCAGAGGCCGGGAAGTGAAAATCTCTCCCATTTAAAACTATCCCATTTTTTGGTGTCTGGTGGTAGTACGCTGATCCATCTCTCCAAAAAAACGAAACGGCCCCCGTGTCGCTTGCCTAGGCGACACGGGCGGCGATTGGATCTCACCCATGCTAGCAACTCCGTTCACCGATCCCTCCACCTTGCCGCTGCCTGGGGTCGCCAACGGACGAAGCCCGTGTGGAGATGGCGGCAGCGAGGCGTCGTCCCTCCGTGGCAGCGACCCGTACCTCATCCAGCAGCTGTGCATGGGTTACAGGCAGCAGCAGGGTGATTTGCGCTCTCGGCGATGTCTGTGGCTCAACATCGACGATGGATGGAGGGATCCGACGCTCTTGGCTGGGATGCTGTGGTCACTCCAGCCACGCGATCCGAGCCGATGGGCTTGGGTGGGCCTATGGAGCATCAGTTGTAGCGGTTGGCGGCGCGGCGGTGGTGGTTGCCTGCTGCTGCCCGATTGCGTAGTGGCGGCAGCGGCTACTAGACCCTTTCGTCTAGTCCCCATCACAAAAGGCGGCGATCCATGCACAAGACACTTGATGGAGGTTCTTCAAACTGATCCTGGTGAAATCCTGCTCTCGACTAGCTGCCAAGGCCAGCAATGGCGGCGCTCTTCGGTGTCGTTACCTTTTTGAAGACATCGTCGTTGAGAAGTTCCACACTAGTAGAAAACAGGGCTTTGGTTCGGGCCTGGCCAGCCCATTAGTCCCGGTTCTTCACGAACCGGGACCCATGGGGGCATTAGACCCGGTTCATGAGCCCGGGGGGCGGCCGGGGCATCGTGAGCATTGGTCCCGGTTCGTCTGGATCCATTTGTCCCGGTTCTAGGCATGAACCGGGACTAATGGGACTCGCTCCTGGCCCACAGCCATTGGTACCGGTTCATGCCTTGATCCGATGTAGAAGGGGGGGGGGGCTTTAGTCCCGGTTCATGCCACGAACCGGGACACATAATTTGCCTATATATACCCATCGCCGCGGCAGAGCACTCTGTTTTTTCTGGCCGGCGAGGGAAGGGCATTTGGGTGCTCTAGCTCACCTCCTATGCACATGAGGTGTTCGATGAAATGTTCGAGCCAGACTAGTTAATCTTTCTCCTCTCGAAACTCGACCTCCGAGCTCCATTTCCCCCGAGATTTGTCTAGATTTAGCGGTCCGTCACGCCCCATCCCCGTCTTCACCACCGTCGATCGCCCGCACCGATCTCGTCGCCGGCAACCACCGTGGTGAGCCTCTTGTTCTTATCTTCTTTCTGAAAAAAAAATTCTTACTTCAGATATATACTTGTCTAATTTTCTTACTTTTATTATTCCTTGTTATTATATAGTGCGATGGTTTTGGTATCCGCCCCCGCCGGCCCTCGTCCTGTCTATGATTCAGATGTGGTATATATTATCTTTTGATAACTATTTGGTTCATTTATTGTTTATGACAATTATGCCGACCAACGTGACATAGATTTTATTTATCTAGGAGGTTGTTGAACCGGAAATTCCAACCGACCCTATTGTCGAGAGGTTAAATTTAGTTGAAGAAAAAAACAATTACTTGAAGAAAAAATAAGAAAAATAGAGGAGGAGAAGATGATATTGGAGTTGCATGTTGCGGATGTCGTCGATGATCACAAGATCAAGATGGATGCAATGCGGTTGAAGATTAAAAAGATTAGAAAATATGTCATTCATACCGAGGCTTGGTATCATTATGCAGTTGGATCAGTTGTTACCTTGGTTGCGATTATGATCGCATTTGTTTTTGCATTGAAATGTTTTACATAATTTCAGTGTACGGTTTAATTAGATGCTCTGGAGAGCTATATGTTGTTCAATGAGAACTATGTATGTACTTTGGTTTTAATGTGATGATGAAATTCTATTAATTTTGTCATTTATCTATTCATGAGAGGGTTGTAAATTGATGATGTGGCTTTGAATGGTGCATTTTAAACATAGAAAAATGAAATCCCTTTGTAGCAGACGAGTTGTCGCATGAAACCCTGATACTTCGAAGGAGATTGTCTGTTTTGTACACGAAGTGCATCCAATTTTTACCGTAACCCTCTGTACTTTCTTGCACATGCTATGTGGGTGAAATGATGATACCATGCCAACTTGGAACCTTTTCAGAGTTCATTTCAAATGCTTTTCAATTTCATGGTCTTATAGCTGAAAATAATCAGTAAATGCATGAAAAATAACAAATGAAGTCAGAAAGTGTTGTAAATTGATGATGTGGCTTTAAATGGTGCAATTTGACAACAGAAAAACTATGGAGTTCAAATAAGTTCAAAAAAATGAAATCCCTTTGTAACATACGTGTTTCCATATGAAACCCTGATACTTCGAAGGAGATTGTCCGTTTTGACACGAAGTGCATCCAGTTTTTGTCGTAACCCTCTGTACTTTCTTGCACATGCTATGTGGGTGAAATGATGATACCATCCCAACTTGGAACCTTTTCAAAGTTCATTTCAAATGCTTTTCAATTTCATGGTCTTATAGCTCAAAATAATCAGTAAATGCATGAAAAATAACAAATGAAGTCAGAAACAAAATAAAATAAATTAAATAAGTAATTTGAAACAAAATAATATAAACTTTAATAAAATAGATTAGTAGAAACAAAAAAAAACTTTAATAACATAAATAAAATTTATGAAACTAAGATTATC
>NC_057813.1:646169776-646171287 GCF_018294505.1 Triticum aestivum
AAGAATTTTCATATTTAACTTTTTTTGTTAGAAACTTTAATAGCAAAAAGAATTATCATAAAATAAAATTAATCAGTAATTATAAACAAAATAAAATAAAACAAATAATTATTTTGTTGTAAGTAGAAACAAAACAAAATAAATAAAGCAAACAAGAAAACAAATAAACTGGGAAAAAATAAAAAAATTTGCCACCAACTGGGCCACCACGGCCTGAATATGACTAGAAACCCATCCACGGACTAGGATTCAGGCGCGCAGAAGGCCCAGAGGGCCCATCAGGCATAGCAGTAACAATTAGGCCCGTAAGCCTAGAATGGAGAGGAGCTCCAGAGGGGTGCGTGATAACCAACAAGTGTAGGGGATCGCAACAGCTTTCGAGGGTGAAGTACAACCCAAATTTATTGATTCGACACAAGGGGAGCCAAAGAATATTCTTGAGTATTAGCAGTTGAGTTGTCAATTCAACCACGCTTGGATAACTTAGTATCTGCAACAAAGTGTTTAGTAGCAAAAGCGGCATGATAATAATGGTAACAGTAGCAACAGTAAAGGTAAATGTTTTTGGGGTTTTGAAGTAGTTGTAACAATAGGAACGGAAAAGTAAATAAGCGCAGAACATAGGGTGATATAGACTAGCTCCAATTCATCAATGTAATGTAGGCATGTATTCCGTAAATAGTCATACGTGCTTATGGAAAAGAACTTGCATGACATCTTTTGTCCTACCCTCCCATGGCAGCGGGGTCCTAGCGGAAACTAAGGGATATTAAGGCCTCCTTTTAATAGAGAACCGGACCAAAGCATTAACACATAGTGAATACATGAACTCCTCAAACTACGGTCATCACCGAGAAGTATCCCGATTATTGTCACTTCGGGGTTGTCGGATCATAACACATAATAGGTGACTATAGACTTGCAAGATAGGATCAAGAACACACATATATTCATGAAAACATAATAGGTTCAGATCTGAAATCATGGCACTCAGGCCCTAGTGACAAGCATTAAGCATAGCAAAGTCATAGCAACATCAATCTCAGAACATAGTGGATACTAGGGATCAAACCCTAACAAAACTAACTTGATTACATGGTAAATCTCATGCCCACCGTCCAGCAAGCCTACGATGGAATTACTCACGCACGGCGGTGAGCATCATGAAATTGCTGATGCACTACTGGAATCAGCTACTTTGCCATCTGCCAGCTCTTTGCCATCTGCTAGCAGACGGCAAAGAAGCTCTTTGCCATCAGCTACCCAAAAGCAGACGGCAAAGAACTGGTTGATGGCAAAGAAAGTCTTTGCCATCAGCCAGTTCTTTGCCGTCGGCTAGCAGACGACAAAGATTCTTTACCGTCGGCTAGCAGACGGCAAAGAGGGAGGGGGCCCCACTGAGGAGCTGCTTAAAAAATACTTAACGCCCCCCCTCTTTGCCGTCTGCTAGTAGACGGCAAAGAGCAAAAAAGCGGACGGCAAAGAGGGCGGACGGTAAACATTTAACATAT
>NC_057813.1:646473217-646648305 GCF_018294505.1 Triticum aestivum
TAGTACATCACTACTCTTATTATTTATTTATTTTGAATATTTAGGATGAAAATATTATTTTTTGTAAGGAACACGTGCATTGCATGTGCACGCTAACTGGTAGAAGTATATAAAGGAGTTAATTAACAATAGACTGTAGCAACTCAAATCAAATAAAATTTACAATACTGTTTAGATATTCGAAATATAGCTAGCGGTTTAGCACTGGAGCAGCTAGGACAGTGACATGAATCCTCTTATTACACGACCCAGAAAAACAGATTCCTCAAGTTCATGAAAAATTTGCACCTCATACTGTTGACTATCGTTTACCTCCTCCCAAGCCCCAGCAGCTGGCAGCTCCTCACTGCGACAGCAGTGACAATCTGTGTCAAAAGCGAGGGGCAGCTCGCCTCGAGAAGCTTGAAACCTCCGGCCGCCGCCACCGCGTGCAGGTCCGCCGGGCTGGCCACCAGGAACGCAATGCACCTAGCCTTGAGCTTTCTGTACCCGCGCTGCTCCGCAAGGACCAGGTCCGCCGCGACCGTGCCCACACCGCCCCTCACGCATGCCTTCTTCTCGCAGATGACCTTGAGCCGCTCCACGCCGTACCGGTCGGCGGCGTCCAGCAGGCGGCGCGCCATCAACACCGCCTCCTGGTCCTCCTTCCAGGTCCCCAGTGTAGAAGTGCATGCTCTAGCCAATGCAACCAAAAGACCGATCTGATGGAAGAGACTAGGCAGCACACGTCAACACTCCCCCTCATGTGTGGCTCCCTCAGGCCTAAACGTGGACCGAAAGTGGGCTGCAATTTAATTGCGCCAGCCGGGTTTTGAATTCAAAACCTCTTGGCTCTGATACCATCTAGAAGTGCATGCTCTAGCCAATGCAACCAAAAGACGATCTGATGGAAGAGACTAGGCAGCACACGTCAACACTCCTCCTCACGTGTGGCTCCCTCAGGCCTAAACGTGGACTGAAAGTGGGCTGCAATTTAATTGCGCCAGCCAGGTTTTGAACTCAAAACCTCTTGGCTCTGATACCATGTAGAAGTGCATGCTCTAACTAATGCAACCAAAAGATCGATCTGATGAAAGAGACTAGGCAACACATTATACGTCAACACCCAGCCAGCGGTCCATGTGCTCCAGCTGCGGCGGCAGCGTGTCCATGTAGATGAAGAGTAGCAGGGCCCGGAAGGTGTCCGCGTCCATGTCTTTGATCCTATGCGTCTCGTCTGTCGGGCTTCAAGCTCCGCCGCGAAGACTGGCGACCGAGCAGTCAGCAGCAACCTGTGAGCGCGGAAGGTCGCGGCGCCAACGACGAAGGTGACGTCCGCGCCGTTCTGGCTCCTCAGCAGGTCGCCGAGGTCCTGGCCCAGGTCGCGGGGAGGGAAGCCGGCTCTTTCGCCACGGGAGAGCTCGATCTTGCACTGCACGAAGCAATTGCCATCGCGGCCGAGGTGGCCCGAGGCCTCCAGCAAGGCCCGGGACACGAGCATAACCTCCTTGGAGTCCCCCTGCCTGAACCTGGGGCACACAGCAGCCACCTCCGGCATCGGCCTGAGCTCCCCGCTCGGATCCACCAGGCAGAGGGTGAAGGACGCCGTGACGGCGCCGGCGCCCGGGGAGGGAGTGCGGGCGAGCCTGACACGGAGCTTCACGTAGCGTTCGACGTGGTTGGGGTGGTGCCGTGGTGGCCGTTCGGGTCGTAGTCGATCTGCCACTCATAGCCCAGCACGGTGAAGCTCCTCGCCGGGATGTAGTCCTGGTTGCCGTCCCCGCCGGCCCTCGCCACGGCGGGGTGGCGCTCTGTGTCGTCGATCTTGAGCGCCAGGCACACGGTCCGCGTGGGTTGCGCATCATCCTTGATGCTGCTCGCGAGCACGGCTGCCATCGGTGGCAAGGTATGTACGTAGCCGCCGCGGGGTCGAGACTTCGAGTGCAGGAGAAACATTTTGGGGGGACTCGTCGCCCTTTATTTTGGTCCGGTGTAACGGGCAGAAACGGATAAGGTTGAAGGGATCAGATTGAGATCATCCCAGCCCGGGAAATTTCAGGGTTTTGCTGTACACAGATGGTAAGTGTTTGCGAAAAAGACAAGTAGTTCTAGAAAATACTACTATGTTTATATTAGATACGATATTAATTGCATGTTAATATACTAGGTAGGATAGTAATTATGAGTTAATTGCATGGCTAGCGCTGACATTGGTAGATATGATACTAACTAAGCGCTTAACATTGTACTAGCAATCTACATCATTGGATCGACATGCATGGTTTAATGGCCAAGATCGATTAGACGTCTGCCCCTTTGGTTCACTAGTATGGAATCACATGCAGTGCTTGTGAGCAGCTATTTATGATAATACTTAGCATATGGTTAATTATGTAATGGAGCGATATACACATGATTTGAAGATAATTAGATATTGATAATTACGGGACAGTAATAATTGGTAGTACTAGTAATAATTATTATTATATGGGCAATAACTGGATATTAATAATTATGGGAGTAAATAGTCGAATAGTAATAGTTGAGGGACAATAATAATTGGATAGTAAATGTTGAACAAGCTAATTGCTAACCATGTTTAGTGTTAATATCGAATCAACGAAGGTCGTTGAACGATGTGGGTGGCGGGAAAGATGTTTCAAAATAGAGAAAAGTCCATTTTTCGTCCCTCTATTCTTCGATCCGGCCACTTTTGGTCCCTCAACTCTAAAACTGGACAGGTTGCACCACAAACTCTCCAAACCAGTCATATTTCGTCGCTCCGCAGACCCGACGCGGTTTCGCTGCTGACTCAGCCCGGGTTTGATAAGTCTTTGCCAACGTGGCGCAACTCTCTCTATCTCTGTCCAATCAGCTAAAGGACTCGACCGAACCGGTTTGACGGGCCATTCGATCCCCTTCTTCGGCCCGTGCCCGAACCCTAGCTAGCTCTAGCGGCGGCTGTGGCGACGCAGGCGGCGGTCGGCGGCGGTCGGTGGTCGGCGGCTGCGGCGCACCAAAGATCTGCTATCTTATGCTGCTGCGGAGCTCCGGCTAGTGTAGAGTGGCGGCTGGAGTCAGTGGATTACTAGGTTGATTTTTGATCTGTGGTCGGTTAGTTGTAGTAGATGGCCAGTTTGTGGATTACTAGGTTGATTTTCGATTTGCTTAATGTAGGGACGTGAGATGGATCCTTTGGACTTTCTTCCTATACGCTTTCATTTTGGTGGGCACTTTGTGAACGATGGCCAGTATGTACACTATGCTGATGGCGTTGTGGGAATGTTGCATTTGGAGCGAGACAAAGTGTCACTTCCAGAGATAGTTGGTGGCTTAAAGGAAGATCATTGGGAGGATTTGAAGGATGATGAAGTGCAGTTCCACTGGCTATATCCTGAGAAAGAACTACATGATGGGCTTGGTTTGTTGCATGATGATGCGTCCTGTTTGAGCATGGTTTCTGCAATTGAAGAGGGAGGAGTAGCTGAAGTATATGTAGAGAACATTGCCGAATATCATATATTGGCACGCGCTCTGCCATCAGATGTAGAAGAGGTGGAAAATGAGCAGGGACAGATTGTCTCGATGAAGAAAGTAACAACAGAAGTGGTACAGGCATCCGCACCGGCAGCCGAAGATGATACAAATGAAGAAGACAGTGACTATGTTCTTGGAGATGAGAGTCCTTCGGAAGAAGATGAAGAAGGAATTGAGATAAACAAGAAATATGTAGAGTACAAGAAGAAGATGAAGCAAGGCCAGATACAAGTGCTTGATGATGTATATCTTCTACATCCTAGAGTTGGCTCGACAAAAACTATTGGAGAAGATAATAGGGGAGAGAAAGATGGCAATGATACACCCTATGAGGATTCAACTAAGTTTGATGACTCTTTTGATGAAGATGGTGATACAAGAAACAAACAAGATGATTTCCCAAGGTTCAGGGACAGTGAGGAGGTGCCCAAGTTTGTGTTATGCATGAAATTTGGTTCAAAAGAAGAGTTTAGGCAGGCAGTTATTAAATATAGACTTAAGAAAAAAAAAGTTCATAAAATTCAGAAAGAATGATTCTCATAGGTGTAGGGCAACTTGTGACTGGAAGACATGTAATTGGTATTGTTTGGCTAGTCTAACTAGTAAATCTACTAGTTGGCAGATTACTAGTATAAATGATGTTCATCAATGCCCCTCTAGAAAAGACAACAAGCTTGTTACTGCTGCTAGGATTGCAGCTAAGTATGAAGGTGTTATCAGTGCTAATCCAATGTGGAATATTGCAAACCTGAAAGCACACATCAGGGAAGACATGTTTGCAGAAGTTAGTACTTCTCAGGTGAAGAGAGCTAAGGGAATGGTGATAAAGAAAATGTTTGATGCAACGAAGGAACAATACACTAGGATATTTGACTATCAAGAAGAGTTGCTTAGGAGCAATCCTGGTAGCACTGTTGTGGTTAAGCTTGATCTTGTGCAATTCCAACCTTTCAAAGAATTTATGTGTGTTTGAATGCTTTAAAGCAAGGTTTCATATCAGGCTGTAGAAAAGACATTGGTTTGGATGGGTGCTCCTCCAAAGGAGCAGCAAATGGAGAGTTGTTATGTGCTTTGGGAAGAGATGCAAATAGCCAAATGTATCCAATTGCTTGGGCCGTGGTTGAGAAAGAAAACAATGATTCTTGGGACTGGTTTTGCTCATTACTCTTCAAAGATGTCAATGTATATGATGGTGAAGGCTGGGTAATAATTTCAGACCAACAAAAAGTAAGTTATATGTTGTCTTTCATTTACGCAGGAATATATGATGTATGTGATGCCATGTCTAACACAATTTGTGTATAGGGTATCATCACAACTGTACAGAATTGGGCCCCTCATGCAGAACATAGAAATTGTGCAAGACATGTGTATGCCAATTGGAGAAAATAATTCAGAGTGAAATAGTGGCAGAAACTTTTCTGGAATTGTGCGAAGGCTTCTTCTGTGAGCCTTTTCAACTTGGCAATGGCAAAGTTAGCAAGAGAGACTGTCGAAGGTGCAAGGACAGTAACCAGGTTAGATCCCAAGCACTGGTCAATGGCATGGTTCAGGTTAGGATCTAATTGTGACTCTGTTGATAACAATATTTGTGAAAGTTTCAACAAATGGATCGTCGATGCAAGATTTTTACCTATTATTTCAATGCTTGAGGCAATTAGACGAAAGGTTATGGTTAGGATTCAAGAAATGATTGAAAAATGTGAGAAATGGACATTAGAAATTGTGTGTCCTACTATAAATAAGAAGATGAACAAGTACAAAGATTGGTCTGGGACTTGTCATCCTATCAGCAATGGAAATAATGTGTTTGAGGTAACCCAAAGGAAATATTACAGATTTGGTGTTGATCTAAATAGAAATAACTGCACTTGTGGTTATTAGCAAGTATCTGGTATGTGCTACGTCTTGAGCTTGCGTTGGTTTTCCTTGAAGAGAAAAGGGTGATGCAGCAACAGTAGCATAAGTATTTCCCTCAGTTTTTGAGAACCAAGGTATCAATCCAGTAGGAGACTCCTCACAAGTCCCACGCACCTACACAAACAAACAAGAAATCGCAACCAATGCAATAAAGGGGTTGTCAATCCCTTCATGCCCACTTGCGAAAGTGAGATCTGATAGAGATAATATGATAAGATAGATATTTTTGGTATTTTTATGATATAGATTCGAAAAGTAAATATGCAAATAAAAGTAGATAGCAATCTTATATGATAGGAGATAGACCCGGGGGCCATAGGTTTCACTAGTGGCTTCTCTCAAGATAGCATAAGTATTATTGTGGGTGAACAAGTTACTGTCGAGCAATTGATAGAAAAGCGAATAATTATGAGATTATCTAGGCATGATCACGTATATAGGCATCACGTCCGTGACAAGTATACCGACTCCTGCCTGCATCTACTACTATTACTCCACACATCGACCGCTATACAGCTTGCATCTAGAGTATTAAGTTCATAAAGAACGGAGTAACGCATTAAGAAACATGACATGATGTAGAGGGATAAACTCATGCAACATGATATAAACCCCATCTTTTTATCCTCGATGGCAACAATACAATACGTGCCTTGCTGCCCCTACTGTCACTGGGAAAGGACACTGCAAGATTGAACCCAAACCTAAGCACTTCTCCCATTGCAAGAAAGATCAATCTAGTAGGCCAAACCAAACTGATAATTCGAAGAGACTTGCAAAGATAACTTAATTACATAAAAAATAATTCAGAGGAGATTCAAATATTTCTCATAGATAAACTTGATCATAAACCCACAATTCATCGGATCTCGACAAACACACCGCAAAAAGAGTTACATCGAATAGATCTCCAAGAAGATCAAGGAGAACATGGTATTGAGATCCAAAGAGAGAGAGAAGAAGCCATCTAGCTAATAACTATGGACCCGAAGGTCTGTGGTAAACTACTCACAACTCATCGGAGAGGCTATGGTGTTGATGTAGAAACCCTCCATGGTCGATTCCTCCTCCGGCGGAGCACCGGCGAAGGCTCCAAGATGGTATCTCGCGGATACAAAAGGTTAAAGTGGTGGAAATAGTTTTTCGTGGTCGCCTCTGATGTTTTCGGGGTATGTGGGTATATATAGGAGCAAGAAGTACGTCGGTGGACACCCGAGGGGCCCACAAGACAGGAGGGCGCAACCAATAGGGGGTGCCCTCCACCCTTGTGTCTTCCTCAATTGCTTCTTGACTTGCACTCCAAGTCCTCTAAATTGCGTTTGTTCCAAAAATCACGCTCCCGAAGGTTTCATTCCGTTTGGGCTCCGTTTGATATTCCTTTTCTTTGAAATACTGAAATAGGTAAAAAAAACAACATTACGGGTGTGCCTTCGGTTAGTAGATTAGTCCCAAAAATGATATAAAAGTGTAAAGTAAAGCCCATAAACATCCACAACAAGTAATATAATAGCATGGAACAATCAAAAATTATATATACGTTGGAGACGTATCAAGCATCCCCAAGCTTAATTCCTGCTCGTCCTCGAGTAGGTAAATGATAAAAACAGAATTTTTGATGTGAAATTCTACCTAGCATAATTCTCAATGTAATTTTCTTTATTGTGGTATGAATGTTCAGATCCAAATGATTCAAAATAAAAGTTCATATTGACATAAGAAATAGTAATACTCCAAGGATACTAATCAAAGTAATCATGTCTTCTCAAAATAACATGGCTAAAGAAAGTTCATCCCTACAAAATCATATAGTTAGGTCATGCTTCATTTTTGTCACACAAAAATACTCCCATCTTGTACACCCCCGATGACAAGCCAAGCAATTGTTTCGTACTTAAATAATCTCAAACTTTTTCAACTTTCAGGCAATACATGAGCATGAGCCATGGATATAGCACCATGAGTGGAATAGAATATGATGATGGGGATTGTGTGGAGAAGACAAAACTGAGAGAAAGTCTTACATTGACGAGGATAATCAACGGGCTATGGCGATGCCCATCAATTGATGTCAACATGAGGAGTAGGGATTGCCATGCAACGGATGCACTAGAGTTATAAATGTATGAAAGCTCAACAAAAGAAACTAGTGGGTGTGCATCCAACTTGCTTGCTCACTAAGACCTAGGGCATTTTGAGGAAGCCTATCATAGGAATATACAAGACAAGTTCTATAATGAAAAATTCCCACTAGTAAATATAAAAGTGACAACATATGAGACTCTCTATATGAAGAACATGATGCTACTTTGAAGCACAAGTGTGGAAAAAGATAGTAACATTGCCCCCTTCTTTATTTTTATTTTTTTGGGCCTTTCCTTTTTTTATTTGGCCTTCCTTTTTTTTATTCGGCCTTTCTTTTTTTTATTTGGGCACAATGCTCTAATAATGGTGATTATCACACTTCTATTTATTTACAACTCATGAATTACAACTCGATACTAGAACAAGATATGACTCTATGTAACGCCCCGGATTCGATGCGCCAGGTGTCTTCTAGTTTTTAACCTTCGTTGCCATGTCATTTTCTTGCATGTCGCATATTGCCATGTCATCATATGCATTGCATTGCATACGTGTTCGTCTCATGCATCCGAGCTTTTTCCCCGTTGTCCGTTTTGCAATCCGACACTCCTATGTCCTCCGGCGTCCCCCTTTTGTCTCTTGTTGTGAGCGGGTGTTAAACATTCTTGGAATGGTCCTGATTTTCCAAGCGACCTTGGTACACCACCGGTAGACCGCCTGTGAAGTTTCGTGCCATTTGGAGTCCGTTTGATACTCCAACGGTTAACCGGGTAACTGCAAAAGCCCTCTTTGTGTTGCAGCCCAACACCCCTCCAAGGTGGCCCAACAACCCATCCAAACCCACTCCATCCTCTCGGTCGTTCGATCACGATCACGTGGCCGAAAACTGCATCCCATTTGGACTCTCCTAGCTCCCAGAATCTATAAATAAGTCCCCCCTCCGAAATTTCGGGTCCAAACCCTAGCTTCGTCCTCCTCGCACCGCCGGACATGTCCATCCGCGCCGGACATGTCCAGCTGGCCACGTCACCCAACCAATAGGGGCGTGCCACGTCACCCGCGCCGCTGCCCCAGCCTCTCAGCGCCCGCCACCTGTCCCTCTCTCTCCTCCCACCACGGCGCGGCCCGCGAAGCCCGGGCGTGGCCCGCCCGAGCCCATTCGGTCGCGCCCGTCGGCCCGCGCCTGCCTTGTCGCGCCTTCCCGCCGTCCGCTGGGCGCGCTTCGGCCGCCGCCCCGCTCGCCGGCCTCCGTCTCCGCCCGCCGGCGCCACCCGAGGACCTCCGCCGCCTGCCGCCTCTGCCGGCCGGCGCCGCGTCGCGCCGCCTCCGCCACCCCTGGTCACGCGCCGCCGCAGCCGAGTTGCGCCGCCGCCCCGCGCCAGTCCTCCGCTCCGGCCCCGCCGCCCTTCACCACCACCTCGCCGGCCCCGCCGCCTCCGGCCGCCGGAGCTCACCGGAGGAGCTCCGCTCCGCACCTCCCCGCCATCCCCGCTCCTCCCCGACGTCCCCGCGCCTCGTCGCCGGCGCCGCCCTCCTCGCCGGAGTTCGTCGGCCGGATCCGGTGGATCGGGACGAGATCCACCGGGCTCTCATCCAAACGCGCCGCCACTGTACCGCTCCGTCCCACTGTACCGCCCCGTCCCGTTTTCTGCGAGGGTAAAAATCTGCTAAGTCCTGAGATTTGCATATTATGTTGCCCTGTTCGACATGCCATAAGTCTGCATCCGCAGCTCCGTTTCATGCATATGATATATCAAAATGTTCGCTCTGAGTTGCTCTTCATTTCATTCCATTGCACCATGTTCATTTGAGTTCATCTTGATGCCTGAATCATTGTTGCAAGAGTGCTATATGATGTTAACTGCTTTCTGTTAACAGACCTTGCTGATTTGTCATTTTTGTTGCATTTTGTGTATGCATCCTATGAGCTTGATGTCTACATGTGTTTCGAACTATGACATGCCATCTTTACAGGGATACAATCCATGTATTTTTGTGAGTCTTGTACTGAGTGCATAGAGCTTGTTAAGTAGGGTACTTGATGTTGTTGTTTTGCTAGGCTGAATCTGTTATTTTGTGATGCTCTGTAAACCTGCTTCTACAAGTCATTCTGTGCATAATCTGGAGATGTTCACTAAGGATGTTTTGTTATGCATGTCATGCTCTATCCATCCATGCCTCTAGTTGCATTTATAGCCTGTTGTAGCTTGTTGTAATCTTGCTCTCAAATTGCTAAATAATGTTGCTGTCAGTCTGTCAACATTAAGTTCAGTTTTGCCATGAGCTTTGCTAGTGATCCATGTACACTATGAACTTGTTATTGTCATGCTTAGCTTCACAATCATGTCTTATTACTGTTGGTTGCCTTGTCATGCCATGTAATGCTTTGTCGTGAGTCGTACAAGCTCACCAACATGACTACTTATTGTTGTTCCTGCCATGTATGAATCTGTTATATAACTTTCTATGTTTACATGGGTGCCATCATATCTTCTGGTCCTTTTTGGCTCAGGGTCAGTAAAGGACTTTTGTTCTATGCATTTGGTAGTATCATGCTATGCCTTTTTTTGCCATGATAAGTTCTTGTAACATGTTGTTTGATAGCTCTAAACATTGCAACCTGATGTTATTTCTGCAAAGTCTGAAACTGTTATTATGTGCAATCTTGCCATGTGTTTTTGAGCATGTTCTAATGATTTCTGAAGATAGCTCAGTGTTCATGTTTTGTTATGATTTACCTGTATATCATGTCCATGCCTTTTGTTTTCATGTTGAGGTGATGTAGCATGTTGTTTTGATGCTTGCAATATGTCTAGTTGCTGTTTTGGACAGCTTGCCCTTTAAACTTGTATAGAGTATGTGTTGAACCGTTGCTCCGTTTTGAGTGTGCTCTATATGAAACTTGCTTAGAATTGCATGTAGTTTCATATGATCTTGTTGCATCCTTGTTTTTAGTGTGTTTGCTTGATGTTTGTATGCATCTTGCATCTATGCCATGTTTAACTTGTTTTGCTCATATCTTCTAGGTCATAGCTCTGAATTAAATGAACTTTATATGTAACTTGACTAGAATCTCGTGTAGATCATCTTGGTGTATCTTAACTTGCTGTTTAACAACTTGAACATAAGGTTTATTCAGATCTGGACCAATTTCTAAATTTGCATATGAGGACTTACCGGATTTGTTATATGTTGTTCCCAGCCTCATTTAAACTTGCCTTGATGTGTTGCTCTTGTTTGCATCATCTCTTGCCATGAGTAGCTTCATGTAGCCTTGTCATGCATCATGCTTGGTTGTGCATCATGTCTTGTATATGTGTGGTGTGTTTACCATGTTGTGTGCTTCTCTCGATAGTTCCCGTTTCGTTGCGATCGTGAGGATTCGTTTGTCTATGCTTGGTTCGTCTTCGTGGCTTCATCTTCTTCATGGACTCGTTCTTATTCCTAGCGGGATTTCAGGCAAGATGACCACTACCCTGGATCTCACTACTATCATTTCTATGCTAGTTGCTTCGTTCTATCGCTATGTTGCGCTACCTATCATTTACTCTTCAAGCCTCCCATATTGCCATGTCAGCCTCTAACCTTTTCACCCTTCCTAGCAAACCATTGCTTGGCTATGTTACCGCTTTGCTCAGCCCCTCTTATAGCATTGTTAGTTGCAGGTGAAGTTGAAGATTGCTCCATGGTGGGCAGGATTATGTTGGGATATCACAATATCTCTTATTTTAATTAATGCATCTATATACTTGGTAAAGGGTGGAAGACTCGGCCTTTTGCCTGGTGTTTTGTTCCACTTTTGCCGACCTAGTTTCCGTGATACCGGTGTTATGTTCCCGGATTTTGTGTTCCTTACGCGGTTGGGTGATTTATGGGACCCCCTTGACAGTTTGCTTTGAATAAAACTCCTCCAGCAAGGCCCAACCTTGGTTTTACCATTTGCCACACCTAGCCCTTTTTCCCTTGGGTTTCCGGAGCCCGAGGGTCATCTTTATTTTAACCCCCCCGTGCCAGTGCTCCTTCGAGTGTTGGTCCGAACCGAGCAGCCTGCGGGGCCACCTCGGGGCAACTTGAGGGCTGGTTTTACTCGTAGCTTGACTTATCCAGTGTGCCCTGAGAATGAGGTACGTGCGACTCCTATCGGGATTTGTCGGCACATAGGGCGGCTTTGCTGGTCTTGTTTTACCATTGTCGTAAAGTCTTGTAAACCGAGATTCCGAGTTTGATCGGGTCTTCCTGGGAGAAGGTATATCCTTCGTTGATCGCGAGAGCTTATCATGGGCTAAGTTGGGACACCCCTGCAGGGTTTAAACTTTCGAAAGCCGTGCCCACGGTTATGGGCAGATGGGAATTTGTTAATGTCCGGTTGTAGATAACTTGACACCAGATCCAAATTTAAACGCATCAACCGCGTGTGTAGCCATGATGGTCTCTTTTTCAGCGGAGTCCGGGAAGTGAACACGGTTTTGGGTTATGTTTGACGTAAGTAGGAGTTCAGGATCACTTCTTGATCATTGTTAGCTTCACGACCGTTCCGTTTGCTCTCTTCTCGCTCTTATTTGCGTATGTTAGCCACCATATATGCTTAGTCGCTGCTGCAACCTCACCACTTTACCCCTTCCTTTCCCATTAAGCTTTTCTAGTCTTGATACCCATGGTAATGGGATTGCTGAGTCCTCGTGGCTCACAGATTACTACAACAACAGTTGCAGGTACAGGTTATGCGATGATAATGACGCGAGAGCGATGCTTGCTTGTGTTGAGTTCTTCTTCTGCTTCTTCGATCAGGGGATAGGTTCCAGGTCGGCAGCCTGGGCTAGCAGGGTGGATGTCGTTTGAGTTTCCGTTTGTGTTTCATCCGTAGTCGGATGATGCTCTTATGTATTGTGATGTTGTATTCGTGTGGCATTGTATGCCTTTTGGATGTATCTCCACTATTATGTAATGTTGATGTAATGATATCCACCTTGCAAAAGCGTATCAATATGCGGTTCTATCATTGGTGGGACCTTCGAGTCTCTTTAGGATAGTATCGCATATTGGGCGTGACAAGTAATTTCGGAGGGGGGACTTATTTATAGATTCTGGGAGCTAGGAGAGTCCAAATGGGGTGCGGTTTTCGGCCACGCGATCATGATCGAACGACCGAGAGGATGGAGGGTGTTTGGATGGGTTGTTGGGCCACTTTGGAGGGGTGTTGGGCTGCAACACAAAGAGGGCTTTTGCGGTTACCCGGTTAACCGTTGGAGTATCAAACGGACTCCAAATGGCACGAAACTTGACAGGCGGTCTACCGGTGGTGTACCAAGGCTGCTTGGCAAATCACGGAGCATTCTGAGAATGTTTAACACCCGCTCACAACAAGAGACAAAAGGGGGACGCCGGAGGACATAGGAGTGTCGGATTGCAAAACGGACAACGGGGAAAAAGCTCGGATGCATGAGACGAACACGTATGCAATGCATATGATGACATGGCAATATGTGACACGCAAGCAAATGACATGGCAACAAAGACAAAAAACTGGAAGACACCTGGCGCATCGAATCCGGGGCGTTACACTCTATATATGAATGCCTCCGATGGTGTACCGGGATGGGCAATGAATCAAGAGTGACATGTATGAAAAATTATGCATGGTGGCTTTGCCACAAATACGATGTCAACTACATGATCATGCAAGGCAATATGACAATTATGATGCGTGTCATAAAAAATAGAACAGAACGATGGAAAGTTGCATGGCAATATATCTCGAAATGGCTATGGAAATGCCATATTAGGTAGGTATGGTGGCCGTTTTGAGGAAGATATAGGGGGGTTTATGTGTGATAGAGCATATCGTATCACGGGGTTTGGATGCAGCAGTGAAGTTTGCGCCAACTCTCAAGGTGAGAAAGGGCAATGCACGGTATTGAAGAGGCTAGCAATGATGGAAGGGTGGGAGTGCGTATAATCCATGGACTCAACATTACTCAAAAAAGAACTCATATACTTATTGCAAAAATCTACAAGTCATCAAAAACCAAGCACTACACGCATGCTTCTAGGGGGATAGATTGGTAGGAAAAGACCATCGCTCGTCCCCGACCGCCACTCATAAGGATGCACAATCTAAGAACACCTCATGTTTCAAATTTGTTACACAACTTTCACCATACATGCATGCTACGGGATTTGCCAACTTCAACACAAGCATTCTTTAAATTCATAATCACCCAACTAGCATGACTCAAATATTACTACCTCCATATCTCAAAACAATTATCAAGTATCAAATTGATCATAGCATCCAATTCACTTTCTATGATAGTTTTTATTATACCCAACTTGGATGCCCATCATTCTAGGACCAATTTTATAACCATAGCAAATACCATGTTGTTCTAAAAGACTCTCAAAATGATATAAGTGAAGCATGAGATATTAACAATTTCTACAAAATTAAGCCACCGTCGTGCTCTAAAAGATATAAGTGAAGCACTAGAGCAAAAATTATCTAGCTCAAAAGATATAAGTGAAGCACATAGAGTATTCTAATAAATTATAGTCAAGTGGGCTCTCCCAAAAGGTGTGTACAGCAAGGATGATTGTGGTAAACTAAAAAGCAAAGACTAATATCATACAAGATGCTCCAAGCAAAACACATATCATGTGGAAAATAAAAATATAGCTCCAAGTAAAGTTACCGATAAACGAAGACAAAAGAGGGGATGCCTTCCGGGGCATCCCCAAGCTTAGGCTTTTGGCTATTCTTAAATATCTTGTGGTGCCATGGTCATCCCCAATCTTAGGCTCTTGCCACTCCTTATTCCATAGTCCATCAAATCTTTACCCAAAACTTAAAAACTTCACAACACAAAACTCAACAGGAAATCTCATAAGCTCCGTTAGTGAAAGAAAGAAAAACCACCACATAAGGTACTGTAATGAAATCACTCTTTATTTATATTGGTGTTAAACCTACTGTATTCCAAGTTCTCTATGGTTCATACCCTTACTTACTAGCCATAGATGCATCAAAATAAGCAAACAATACATGAAAGGCGGAATCTGTCAAAAAACAGAACAGTCTGTAGAAATCTGTAACTTTTGAATACTTCTGGAACTCTAAAAATCCTACCAAAATAATAACTCCTGGGTAATTTGTCTATTGATCTACAGCAAAAAGAATCAACGCAAAATCATGTTTCTGTGATTTATTGAATTTTTTCTTGTGAGCGCAAAGTTTCTGTTTTTCAGCAGAATCAAATTAACTATCACCATAGGTTATCCTATAGGTTCTACTTGGCACAAACACTAAATAAAACATGAAAACACATCTAAATAGAAGTTAGATGCAAAATTTATTACTAAAAAGAAGCAAAAACAAAAAACACAAATAAAATTGGGTTGCCTCCCAACTAGAGCTGTCGTTTAACGCCCCTAGCTAGGCATAAAAGTGAGGATAGATCTAAGTACTGCCATCTTTGGCACTTGGAAAGGAAAGGAAGAATTTCCTTTCTATGGCATTCATTCTTCTATTTTGGGAAATTAATGGATGAAGTGAGATTAAGCATGTTACGGAAATTTGCATCTAAGCCAGCCTTCATTTCTTTGATAATTTCATTTTGATAAAAGCATAAGAGAGTGGTAGATTCAACCTTATCATTCATAGATGCCCAAATATAATTTTCATTTTTCATAGGTATCTATAGCATCCCCGTCAAGAAAACCCCCTTCAAAAATATAATCTAGAACTTGCTTGAAAGAAGTGGGTAAGCCAACATAGAAACTTTTTAGGTAAACTTCAATTTGATATTGTGGCACATAGCTAGCCCGAATTCTTAGTAACCTATCCCAAGTAAATAACGAAAAATTCCAGAGTCATCTTCATCAAAATTATTCAAGCTCCCATTGGTGACCCCGGTGGGTCTTTCCATAGCATCATTATTTATGAGCTTAGAGAGTATAGAGGGACTATCCAATGTACTAAAACCCTGGAAAGGACCCTTAGTTCTTTTTGATTAGGCCATGGCAACGGGAAGGCAAACGAAAAAGGGAGAGGAGATTGGGAAAGAGAGGGCGAATAAAACGGCAAGGGTGAAGTGGGGGAGAGGAAAACAAGATGCAAATGGCAAATAATGTAAATGCGAGGGAGATGAGTTTGTGATGGGTACTTGGTATGTCTTGACTTGAGCGAAGACTTCCCCTGCAACGGTGCCAGAAATCCTTCTTGCTACGTCTTGAGCTTGCATTTGTTTTCCTTGAAGAGGAAAGGGTGATGCAGCAATAGTAGCGTAAGTATTTCCTTCAGTTTTTGAGAACCAAGGTATCAATCCAGTAGGAGACTCCTCACAAGTCCCATGCACCTACACAAACAAACAAGAACTCGCAACCAATGCAATAAAGGGTTGTCAATCCCTTCATGCCCACTTGTGAAAGTGAGATCTGATAGAGATAATATGATACGATAAATATTTTTGGTATTTTTATGATATAGATTGGATAAGTAAAGATGCAAATAAAAGTAGATAGCAAGCTTATATGATAGGAGATAGACCCGGGGGCCATAGGTTTCACTAGTGGCTTCTCTCAAGATAGCATAAGTACTTACAATGGGTGAACAAATTACTGTCGAGCAATTGATAGAAAAGCGAATAATTATGAGATCATCTAGGCATGATCATGTATATAGGCATCACGTCCGTGACAAGTAGACCGACTCCTGCCTGCATCTACTACTATTACTCCACACATCGACCGCTATCCAGCATGCATCTAGAGCTTTAAGTTCATAAAGAACGGAGTAACGCATTAAGAAAGATGACATGATGTAGAGGGATAAACTCATGCAATATGATATAAACCCCATCTTTTTATCCTCGATGGCAAAAATACAATACGTGCATTGCTGCCCCTGCTGTCACTAGGAAAGGACACCGCAAGATTGAACCCAAAGCTAAGCACTTCTCCCATTGCAAGAAAGATCAATCTAGTAGGCCAAACCAAACTGATAATTCAAAGAGACTTGCAAAGATAACTTAATCACACATTAAAGAATTCAGAGGAGATTCAAATATTTCTCATAGATAAACTTGATCATAAAACCACAATTCATTGGATCTCGACAAAGACACTGCAAAAAGAGTTACATCGAATAGATCCCCAAGAAGATCAAGGAGAACATGGTACTGAGATCCAAAGAGAGAGAAGAAGTCATTTAGCTAATAACTATGGACCTGAAGGTCTGTGGTAGACTACTCACAACTCATCGAAGAGGCTATGATGTTGATGTAGAAGCCCTCCGTGGTCGATTCCCCCTCCGGTGGAGCGCCGGCGAAGGCTCCAAGATGGGATCTCGCGGATACAGAAGTTTACGGTGGTGGAAATAGTTTTTCATGGTCGCCTATGATATTTTCAGGGTACGTGGGTATATATAGGAGGAAGAAGTACGTCGGTGGACACCCGAGGGGCCCACGAGATAGGGGGCGCGCCTAGTAGGGGGGCGCCCTCCACCCTCGTGGCTTCCTTGATTGCTTCTTGACTTGCACTCCAAGTCCTCTGGATTGCGTTTGTTCCAAAAAACACGCTCCCGAAGGTTTCATTCCGTTTGGACTCCCTTTGATATTCCTTTTCTTCGAAATACCGCAATAGGCAAAAAACAGCAATACGGGCTGGGCCTCCGGTTAGTAGGTTAGTCCCAAAAATGATATAAAAGTGTAAAGTAAAGCCCATAAACATCCAAAACAAGTAATATATAGCATGGAACAATAAAAAAATATAGATACGTTGGAGACGTATCAGTATGCCTTCTGCACATGCAATTGCAACAATACGCACCATTACTAGTGACTTGACAAGTTACATTGCTAGTTGTTTTTATGTTGAGGCATTCAAAAGAACATATGCACATTGTCTACAACCTGTTAATGGCATGGATTGTTGGCCAATATCACCAAGGACTAGACCTGCGGCTCCTAGTTATGTCAAGATGCCTAGTAGGCCAAGGACTGAGAGAAGAAAGGAGGAAACTGAGAAAAAAGTGTCGAAGACCAGATTGCCAAAGAGTGGGACACTCATCAGGTGTGGTAAATGCAAAGGAGTTGGTCACAACAGAACAACATGTCATAGACAGCCAGGTGGGCAACAGAGTGGACAACAAAGTAGACAACAAACTGAACAACAGAGTGGACAACAAAGTATAGAACAGAGTGCTACTTCACATAGGGTGAGTAACCAGTTTATGTTGCCTTTGTTTATTATTGTGTATTGCATGTGCTCATTACTATGTATTACATTTGCAGGAAAATGTTGTGCCTTCTCAACAAAGCACCAATGATGCAGCTACAACTAGAGTGACAAAGAGACCAGTACCCATGTCCAAGCCTCCTAGGCCTGCTGTCCAAGGGAAAGGGAAGAATACTCAGAAGAACAAGTCCTCCTCGAAGGCTGCAATGAAAGGTGTTAATGTCAATGTAAGTTCTAGCTCAGGTGTCACTGTCAATGTGAAATTAGGAAGTGCTAATTCACAGTTCAAGGCACCTGGAAGGGACACAAAAAGGGAAAGGAAGTTACCTACAAGACTGCTGGACTGAGTGTTGTGCTACTAAGGTCTATTTATAGTTTGTTTGTGTGGAACTATGTATGCTGTTATGTCTATGATGAGACCTATCTTATTTGTTTGTGTGGAACTATGTGTGCTCTTATGTGTGTGCTATGAACCTATTAGAATTTCTATATGATGTCAGAAACTATGTGTTGTTACTCTCATATTTCTCAAAAAACAAACAAAATGATGGCAAATTTTCCCTGGTTTGTTGGTGCAAGCTGTACTTATACTCACAAGTGCAAATTGAAATGTATCTCAAAATCAAACAAAAGTTACTGCCACTGCAATGCAGAGCAAACTGAATAAAAATTCAGAAATGCAAAATGAACTTGATCAACATAAGAGCACAGTCACTTGTTCAACATAAACTTGCATTCATACATAGTTACTTGTTCAACATAAGAGCACAACCACTTGTTCAACATTCATACATATTAAAGATCACTACTACATCTAAAAGAGGAACTTGATTGCACAAGACCATAGATGAAAGAAACAAAGGCGACATTACAACCAACTGACATCAGAAGCCACTTCTCCCTGTTCTCTAGCAAGCCTTTCATTTTTTTGATCTTCAACTGATGTGCAGCCTTCAGTTCATCCACTGCCTTATTCTTCTCCTCCTCTGCCTTGTTCTTATCCTCCAGTGCCTTGTTCTTCTCCTCCTCTGCCTTGTTCTTCTCCTCCAGTGCCTTGTTCTTCTCCTCTACTGCCTTGTCCTTCTCTTCTACAACTTGTAGTTTTTCTATAGCCAATTGGTTGACAAGGGCCACATTTTCTTCCCTCATTTACTCACCACCCTCGGCCATACTCCACAGTAATTGCAGAACTCTTTGCATATGAGGTGGGTGCTCTGGATCATGCCAAACAACTAAATTACACACTTCATGGTCACTACACATGCAGCCAATGAATCTTCTACCAGTGTCCACCCCCTCAAAAGCAACATGTCTAAGTGGAACAAATCCATGGAAGCAGTTGATCTTGCTGTCCACCGCATACCCACAGAATCTAGCATCTTGGATTGCTTCCGGAATCCGCCCAGTTATTAGTGCAAGATGCTCCGCCTCCTGGGAAATACATGGCCAATGCAGGTTGGTCAATTTGGCGCAATTTCACCCAAAATATATAATCTGCTGAAACTCTAGTTCATCAATACATACCAATGGCCAAACCAAAGAGACATGACAGAGGAGGAGAAGAAGCCAAAATGTTTACCTCTACATCTCGAGCGGCCTCCTTCTCGTCAACGCTCCAGAACATGCCCTCTTCGTCCGCACTCATGGCTGCAAACTCCGACAAAACCGAGCGTGCAATGGGAAGCTAGGGCTACACCACCGGAGCTCCGCAACAGAGATAGCATATCTTGGGTGCGCCACCGCCGCTGATCGCCGCCGCCGACCGCCGCCGACGCCTGCGTCGCCATAGCCGCCGCCAGAGCTAGTTAGGGTTCGGGCACGGCCCGAAGAAGGGGATCGAATGGCCCGTCAAACCGGTTCGGTCGAGTCCTTTAGCTGACTAGACGGAGAGAGAGAGAGAGAGTTGCGCCACGTTGGCAAAGACTTGTCAAACCCGGGCTGAGTCAGCAGCGAAACCGCGTCGGGTCTGCGAAGGGACGAAATATGACTGGTTTGGAGAGTTTGTGGTGCAACCTGTCCGGTTTTAGAGTTGAGGGACTAAAATTGGCCAGATCGAAGAATTGAGGGACGAAAAATGGACTTTTCTCAAAAGTATTCAACATTGAAAGAACTTCATGATGATTTGGAGAAAGACAGATAAGTTGTACTTGGAAGCAGATAATTCTCTTAGCAAGATGAAAGAAAAATCAAATGAGGTTTCTCTAGTTTCGATTGACTGTGCTGCAAAAACATTCAAAGGTGTTGTGTCATTTAGAGTTCCTCTGGTGGTAAAAGGCGCGGACGATCAATCATCTCTTTCGAAAAGAATAAAGGAAAGAACAAGAAAAATGCTAAAAAGAAAGGTATTGATCTATTATACCCAATCTAGCAAAGTTATTATCCATTATATGCTTCTATACTTATTTTTTTATTTCTTCAGTTTTCATGTCTGACTATAGGAGAAGATCCAAATAATGCAACAGAAAATATAGAGGAACACAATGATCCAAATGAACTGATTTTGTGACATATGGCTTGTACTCACTATTTTCCTTTCATAATTTACATTTCGATAAATAGCTTCTGTACTAATAACAATGTTTCTGTTTTACATGTGAGTGACATGGTTGAAGGTTGATGATTTCTCATATGCTTTGAAGAACAATTTGCTCTTTCATTCTGATAGAGTGCCAAAATCATGGAAATATGGAACCTAGCTTTGTAATATGTACAAGATTATCTATTTGTATTCTCATAGGTCTGCTTTAGTGGATAGTACACCGTAATGTTTAAACTTCAGTCCAATTTGAATCCATTTGCAATCACTTTCCAATCAGGGCTGTATGAGTATAATGAAATGTTCAGAAATCTAAAATGTGAATCTGCACGCTTTCACTTTTGATACATTGATGTCATCCTTTCTAACAAAAATGAAGTGAGGTTCTCTCTTGTAAGCTAGCAGGACCGCCGTGCTTTCTTGTTTGCAAGAAAATCAAGATATGAGGATGTAAAAGACAAATTAGCTGTGGGAAACCCCCAGCATCAACGATGATATAAAACATCTGGTTTTTTTTCTCAATTTATAGATGATTGCAAGTATCTGTCTTTTATTGTTTTTACAGATCAGAACATTTACAATCAACAATCAGTCAAAAGCTCCCCCTCGTTGCAAATTTTTCATGTGGTTGGTTATTCTAAGGAAGTGCCTGACGGCAGATAATCTTCAGCGATGAGGGTGGCCATCCAACGAAATCTGCCCGCTTTGCTCGATACATCCCGAGGACTGCAGACATCTGTTTCTCTCCTGCAGCTTCACGCATCAGCTCTAGACAACATTCCAGGGGTGGACGGGTGTTTCCTTCCCTACGCCGGCTAGCAGCTTTGAGTGCTCCGAGACATGGTGGGTACAGGCGAGAAAAGCAATCCCAAAGCAGGTGCGCCAAGACTTCGACACCATTGTCATTCTCATCCACTGGAGGATCTGGAAGGAGTGGAACGCTCGAATTTTCCAGGACACGGCTTGTAATATTGACAGGGTCCTAGACATCATTAGAGAGGACTTAGGAGTGTGGAGATCTGCGGGGTGTGTAGCGGACCTGGGTAGCTGATTTCCTGCGCGGTTGTCTTCTACGGCCCCGCTTTGCTTGGAGCTAACTCTTGTACTAACAGTTCATGACTCCTGAACTGTGAGGCTCCTTTGTACCACTTCCTTTCATCTAATAAAGATCGGCCATCAGCCCTTCGATACAATCAACAATTATGAACTCCCTTGAGCAGAACGTCAGCGAGCATTTTGTTACCTTTTCTGAACTCATAGCAGGCCATGAAAACGCAAAAATAACCAAAGCAACTGACATGAACACAACTGCTGCAAAACAGGGCAAAGTATTTTTGCTTACTGACAATAGAAATACAGTGTGATAACAAACAGAGTTGAAATCTGATAATTATACTCGTTGAACTATTATGCATTCATGCTCTAGGGAGAGAGGATATTACAATTACGATGCCCATTGACCAGAAAATTGCTACCACCACAAAGCTAGAAAATCAGACTATGATGGAAGGCGATGGTTCATCAGTGAAAAGCTACTCTGCTTTTGAATAGGGAAAACGATTTCATTCAGTTGTTGGTGAACACGGATATCAGATCCGGCGAGCTCATGGCTACAGAGAACACGCTGGCGCCATGCACACACGTACTCGCCGAGCGGGCGCTGCACACCGTCTGCCAGCAAGGGCGCCTCCATGTCCAACTTCGGTCGCCATGGCGGCTGGCAATCTGATCTGGGTCTTCTGAGGCCGGCAGGTCGAGCAGCTCTCCCACGGACGCGCACCGCTCGTAGAGTCGTGGGGATAGGTGTCCACGGTGCCTCCTGGTCCGCCGTCGGCGCCACTCCGCTCCGTCGGCGCCGCCACCTCGCTCGCCTTTTTTTTTTTTTTTGAGATTTCCACCTCTCTCGCCCTTGGTTGTCCGCTGAACGTGGAACAAGATTGGCATCGTGTTCGGTTTCTTCGCCGACGTAGCAGCTTACCGATCGAGCCGAGCGGAAGCGCCGGGAAGGACCTAACGAGCGGAAGAAAGGAGGGCTATAGGGGACGCGAGCGGAAGCCGTGCGATGCATCGATAGGACAGGTGGCAGCAGATCGGATCAGGTTGCAAGCGGCGCCGGATATCCCGCTGGGCCGCCACGCCGCCCCGCATAAAAGGCCCGCAAAGTGCCGCCGGCCTGACTGTGTTGCCTGTAGCGTGCCGAAGCGGCCGCGCCGCTTTGTCCAACGGGCACCCGCATATCCCGCATATCCCCCGTACACCCATCTCTTCGAAGAAAACCTATCGCAAGTTCTCCTTTCCTCCCGACGGGGAAGTTCCCACGGCGGCGCCGCCAACGTGAAGCTCCTCCTCCACCAAGCTAACGCTCTTTCTCGGCCACCCGCAGGCCGCGTCGTGCAAACACCCCTACTCGGCCTCTCCAAGAAGTGCCCAGCGTTCTTGATGGAGGGGTCGACAGCGGCGCCGGCGCCATCTCAACATCGGGACTGCCATGCGGCAATTCTCGGTGAAGATGTTGTTCCTTCGCCGCCTTCCTCACGCAGTGAAGAAGATGTTCCTGCGTCACTCTTCTCGTCAACTTGAGCTGCTGGCCCGTCAAAATCCCCGCTATTTGAGTTCGCCGGCCGGTCGGCAGGGACGAGTTGAACGGAAACGCTCCCGTGTGCGGGCAGCGGGACAACTGTTTTTTATTGACGGCGGACGGCGACCCGAAAGACGAACATGTGAAGATTGATACACACATATGGTGCTGATTATCTGAATTATCTGAATTTTCCTTTGAGTTTCAGTCGATGTGTAGTGTTGATTGATGCACACATGTAGCTGGCGGGGTTATGCGGGCTGATGCGGGATGCCGCACTGTCCCGCGCTAATTATAGTGGGTGTGTGGCGGCCAGCTGCAAACTCCCGCATCAGCCGCACTGTCCCGCTTAGCTCTGTGGCGGACACCTGCAACCCGCCCTGCTTGCATCCTGTGACAGGAGTTTTGCAGCCGGTCTGCACCCAATTTTTTTTCTGTGCGGCGCCACGGGTGGCGGCAGAGAAGGCATTGCTCAAGTGGGTTTCCATCCTTTTTTTTAGGAACACATATAACTTTATTGATACTCATAACAATTACAGATACACTGATTTGGACCTAAGATCTAAGAAAATACAAAGTAACTCCTATGACTAAGAATTACAATGGAATCTCTTGTAAACATTTTTTTTTGCGGGTGAAAAGAAGATTTTATTTCATCAATCAGGACATAAGTCATTTTTACAAATATCAGGGACGTCTCCTGGTCCCGAACCCAACCACACCACAGTGCGACCTTCTGTCCGTCCAAAGGAGGCCAAATAATGGCTTGCACCATTCTGTTCCCTACGAACATGAGATAGCTTGAGCATCCTCCCTTCTCTCAAACGCCTTTGAATTTGATCAACCAACATGGTATAGCGAGACCGGTCCCTGTCCGGGCCATTAATCATGTTAAGAGCGACAAGGCAGTCCGTCTCTATTTCTATCGGCATCTCCGTCCATTGCAGGGCGAGGTTGATGCCCTCCATGCAAGCTGAGAGCTCAACCTCCAATGGTTCTGTACATGTGCGCAACTCTCTACAGGATGAGAAAATGATGTCACCGATGGAGCCGCGCAGAATCATGCCCTCCCCCGTAGTTCCCGATGTGGCACAGAATGATCCATCAATGTTCAATTTTGCCCATCACCTAGGTGGGGCACCATTGATGGGCTAAGCATGCAGTAATGGCTTGTTGGGAGTCACCACATCCACAACTTTCTTTCCTTTAACTGGATCGACACCTGGTTGTTCTGCACACCATTAGTGAGTCCACGTAGCTTAGAAGATACCTCTTGGATGCTTCAACTTTTTCATGGTAGCAATCTCTTTCTCGAAGAACTACTCCAAAGACTTCGGTAAAGAGGCTGCAATTAGACTGGAGCAACCATGTTGTCACTCTTTGACCCACACGAACGTTATCAATAATGGTTTTTGAAAGCGCCTTGAGTCACCCATCTAAAAAGATGGGAAGCCTTGATCGATGAACGTACTTGGGCCGGGGATGATCCCCTAGAAGTGTAGGCCATCGAATCACTATATCTTCACCATGGTGCCGATAAAATATTTCATCTCTACAAAGAATCAAACCAACAAAAAAAGCTTATAACACAACAACAGAAACTCATCATATCGGAATAATCGAATCTGCGATGACAAAAAAATCTCCAACCTCATGACACTACCAAAAGAATGAGAGGAAGTTTGTTCTCACAAATCTATAATGGTCACTAGGCTTGTTATATGGTCCTCTACCCGGTCCTCACAACCGAGCTCAGTGGACGGAACCACCTGAGACTCTGCAATAATGGAACCCCTGGGGGAAGTAGAATATTCATCCTCCTCAGTCTCAAGAGGAGAGGGTGCCAGATCCGCACAAAAGGTATCAAGCACATTGACCCCCAAAGCATGTACGTCTGAATCGTTCATAGGTTTGACCACCACTAGGTTTCTAATCATCTCTAAAGCGCGCTCCGCTTCAAGATCCAAGATATCATTAACGAACTTAGAAACTTCAAATTCATTACTACCAGAGATACTCCCAACTGATTTGCATTATGGATAATCTCATTATTAGAAAAATGCAAGATAGAATTGAAAGTGTTGACTGACATACCAGTTGTGACTTCAATATCACGAAGCTTGGCCGCCCGCATGGCACACCTTAGCTACATGTCATCAACGTCTGACTGACCCTAGAGGAGACAACTCATCTGTCGACCTTCGAATACTGGATCCGGAATCTCTCCAAAAGCAATGATGTCATCCCGCGTGACCTCGTTTGGGGTAGGGCCTCCTGCCCGACCACCAACGGGGCTCAGCTGAGCTGAACCGGTGGGAGAGCTTCCCTGCATCGTTTGCAGGACCAGCGAAGCTCCCCGAGCCATCACCGCTACAGGGCTCGGCGCCTCGGCGATCCCGGCCCAAGACCGCCACCCGGGGCCCGAGCAGGGGCCGCCCCCTCCAGGGACGACAAGGGATAGGTAGGAGCGAAGGCCACATGCCCACGCCCCCTCCCGATCCGGCACCTCCTCTGACGCGCAGCGAGTCCACCGCAGGGAGGTAGGGGCCAGGGCCACCTGCCCACGCCCCCTCCCGCACCGGCACCTCCAGCAGCATGAGATGCGTCCACGGCTACACACGGCATAGCCGGACTCATGGTCCGCCGAGAAGCACCAACCATCTCAAGGGCAGTGGGGGAACGGAGGGCCTTCTACCCATGATCCTCCCCGCCCTCGGAGCGAAGCTCTGCAGCCCGTCCAAGTTCCGTCCTCGAAGACACCATCGTCCCGGAGTCCGTCCCTGGAAATGCTCGTAATCCCGGTGACACACTGCTAGAAACCAACACCGGCGGTAACTCAAGTTCAGTCGGATCGTCCGTCTCCACCCGGTTACTCCATAGCCGACTGGGCGCAGAACGCGCTCCAAAAGACCCCAAAACAAAGTGAGTTCATCGGAGTCGAGGAACCAGACGTTCCCTTGATAGACTTATCCGCCTTATCAGACAGCGAAGCCGGCCCCTTAGCCATCTCTCACGATGCGCTCTCTGGATCCTTACTCTGATCCCCGGGGCCCCATCCCCCTCAGTCGTGTCCATATCCTGGGTGTCATCCCCCTCCTGAGGTGTCGGTGTGTCCTCAATCTCAATCTCGAGCACATACGTGACTCCGGCATAAGTCCACTTGACCACATCTAGAACAAACTCAACACTGACCACACCAACAAGCAACCTTGTAGCCCCATTCGCGCGAGTGAAAGGCATATCTACCTTCTCCGTCTTGCCAATGAGAGATCCCAAGCTCCAAGCAACAAGGAAATGATTGTGTGGTTTAGGTGGCGCACCGTAGAACCGTATCCAGACCTGCTCCAAAGCTGTACCCTCCGGATCCTTCTGCTTCCATTCGTCAAAGGCCATAATAATACTGGTACTCGGCACTCTACACATGCCCCACTTAAGGATATGCAACTAATCCTCCTTAGTGGGAAAATCAACCTTGTAAGTCTGGTTCTCCAACTTATCAAGGTTCCATTAATAGTTACACGGTACCAAGTCCTGCAGCTGACGCACAATCTGTGCCTCTGTCATAGAACCATTTGGTCACCTTGACCACAACTGGGAATGAACTCTCCATCACATGAGTCAAAGGTGCCACATCGGGTGTCTCAAAAAACATAAGCTCCTGACAGCACACTCCATAGATGTTGACCACTGGCTTAGGACCCGAAAGAAGCGGACACTCGCCGGATGTATGCTGCAGCCTGAGGCAGTAGTCACAAAGCTCATTAGTGCACTCAGCGGCGAAGTGCCCCGGCTCACCGCACCTATAGCACGGCATCTTCTTCTTCTTAGCAGCCCACTTAGAAAGTGTTTCGCCGTCCGTTTTGTCCACCCCTTTGTCAGACCCTCCGTCCGCTGCCTTAGAATTATTGGCAACCGGGATGTCGACCGCTGCGAGCGTGCGGACTGTTTCTACAGCCACCTGTGGAAGAGCGGGGGGTCTGTGGCCGCCAACGTTGCAGTCTCCTCGATCGTCGGCGGTGGAAGTGGTTGGCGCGGTGGAGGTGGGTGCCGCCCCCCTCTCCCGCCTCGAAAGTGATGTCCATTCCGGAACCGGTTATTGGGTCCGGCAACCCCCTCCACAAAATTCCCGGGCGGGTCCCTGGAACTCTCATCCTGGTCCGCCACCATGATGGTCGTTGAAATCCTGGCCGCCACTTGAGGATGACGACCCCCGGTGTTGCCCTTCGCCGTATACATCGTAACCATCATCGCCCCACTGCCTGTAACGATTGTAACGGTATCCATCTTTGCCATTGCCTGCATGACCGTTCCATCCCTGTCCGTTCCCGTGACAGCGACCAGTGGCCTGAGCCTTTGCAGCCGGTTGCGAAGCTGGGTCTTCGCTTTGCCGAGCCACAACCCGGGCAGCACCTCGGCCCTGATCAGGCGGCACAGCAACCCGCGGCTGCTGCTGTTGTCGATGACCTCCATCGCCCTGGGCTGGCCCCATGTTGGCTAGGTGAAGAAAGAAAATCAGTTAGAGGAAAAAGGAGCAATACTGGAATGGTTCCAATGTCCACTAGGTCTCATTCACCAAGGGGAAATCAGATGCAAATTCATTGTGCAGAGAAAATTGAGGTTACAAACAGTTTGGCATTTCTGCAGAATATGAACCAGTAATCTAAGTCATGTGAAGACAACTTTCATCCATCAAGGCGCATTGAAGGAGCTCAGACTAGTCAAACAGGTGGGGCATTCCAAAGAGAGCTAAATGAAACCAACGTGGCACATGAAGTAACATTATCACGCTTATATCGACAGAGTATTGACGCGGGAGAGAAATATAGCTGGCCAAACGGGTCGTGCTAACTGGGCCGGCCCGGTAGCACGCAGGCACGGTACGACCCAGGCACGACACGACTCGGGCTAAACGAGCCAGGCCCAACACACTTGGCCCGTGCCTAGGCCTGGAGGCTGGGCACGCGGCGGGCAAGCACGACACATCCCGTTTATTTTTGTGAAATATATAAATGTATATGTCCTATATAAATACCTAATACTCTAATATATTCAGTATTTTTATAGTGCATGCATATTTTGTTAGTGTTTGGATCTGAGGAGTAGTAGCAGTGTTATAGTATAGTCTTTGAATTTTTTGTTTATGCTTTTGTAATTCTAGAGCATTTCTTGTATTCTTTTAATTCTAGAGCATTTCTTGCAATTCACCGGAGAAGAATAGGAGGGCTCTACAGTGCGTACCCCGATCCCCATTCCTAAAAGCGCCCAAATCACATCCCCATCCCCAAGATCCAGCCGAGCGAGTGCTCACGGTGACCCGCGACTCCCACGCGTCCCCATCCCCGCCGCCGGCGGACCCGCAAGTTTTGGTCTTTGGAGGCTGCATCCATGGAGAAGATGCAGGAGGAGCGGCGGCCGAAGCTCTCCGGCGCCGCGGATGCCGGAGGCGGCGAGGACCGCCTCGGCGCGCTGCACGACGACATCCTCATCCGCATCCTCCTCAAGTCCGACGACGCAGCCACAGCCGCTCGGACCAGCGTCCTCGCCCGCCGCTGGCGTCACCTCTGGGCCCTTCTCCCGGCGCTCTACTTCTTCCGCCCGACCGACCCGCGCCGCATACGCTCTGCCCTCGCGGCCCACGAAGCTCCGGTGCTCCAAGCGCTCGCCGTCATCGCACAGGGCGACTCTCCCGGATCCGCGGGGGCGTGGCTTCCCATTGCCGCGCGCCGCCTCTCCGGCACATTGGTTTTCCGCGTGCTGCGGCGGAGCATAGCCATAGCTAAGAAAAGAGCCGCCTTGAAGCTGCCGTGCTTCGAGAACGCCACCAAAATCGTGCTGCGACTAGGGTTTCTCCGCCTCGCGCTGCCGCCTTGCGGTGTATTCACCCGGATCCATCTTCTCATGCTGATGGAAGTCCGGCTGCGTGGTCCGTGTGGGCTCGGCGAGGCTGTCTCCTCGCCGCGGTGCCCATCCTTGCGGAGACTCGTCGTGAAGGATGCCCATGGCCTGGGCGACCTCACAATCCACTCAGAATGCCTTCAAAAATTGGAGCTATTTCGTCTGCCTGACTTGCAGAGTCTCACTGTCGTGGCGCCAGCACTCCAACTGTTAAAACTGGATCATTGCTTTGTTCTGTGTTCGAGGCAACCAGTTGCCAACATCTCAGCCCCTCATCTGATGTGGCTCGCGTGGATGGATAATTATGATCAAAACTCTGTCCAGCTTGGTGAGATGGCATACCTGCAATCGCTTGTTACCCAACATTTTATCATGTATGGAGAGGATTACCATTCTTCACACAATCGCAATGGTGTGTGTCTTTTGCGGCACTTTGAGCACCTCCACCGTCTTGTTCTCACACTTCAATGTCCTAAGGTGAGTTCATCCTTATGTTTGTTATTACTTATTAGTATATGCCACCATTGTAGTAATATGCTAGAAAATCACTAGACTCATGCAGTTCAGCTTAAATGATACAAGTATGTTTTTTGAGAGACATTCTCACTTGTTTTGTATGGCTAACTGCACCTACTCTGAAGAATGAAGTGAACTTGAATTAGTAAATCACCTCAACTGAGTGCCCTCCCTCCTGCAGCACACTCACACAAGAAAATGTGATTTTCTTTTCTTATCGAACTCTTATATATGATACTTTTGTTTCTGACTTCTTACGAATAGGACATAGCAAACAAGAAATACTTCATGGAGCAAATAACAAGGCTTCCTGACATTAAATTATTGGAACTGGGAATAACAGCATGTGGACATTCCTTTGGAGCCAGCTTATTCCATGTTATGAGGATGTGTACTGCAATAAGAGCGCTAGTTCTTGGACTTAATGTCACACTTGAAGATGAGGTATGCTATTCTTAATTTGTTTATCTAATATTCAGATACCAGGAATGTCACATAAAAGCATTATATGTATTTGCATTTTTAAGCATACTCAAGCTTGTAATCCCCGCTAGTTGTTTGCTTGATACTTAAACTTTGCTCCAAATTATATCGGTGGTGTACATTTTGGGTTAACTTGTTAATTGACTTCTTTTGAAAGTACTGTTAGTCTATTGAAAATGAGAAGAACTAGTAGACAGGGTCCCGTTTCCATGAAATAGATGGGACCTCTCTTCTCATACTCTCCTTTAGCAGGAAATTTAAGACCTTGTTAAATGTGTTATTGATAGCAGCAATTTAATACTATTGGTTCTAACACTTCCTATTTGAATATTGGAAGCATCACATTTTATGCAATAGGTTGCCTTCAAACTAATCTCCGCATGTTACTCTTTTGTAATTTTGTAGTAGATGACATATCCCGAAATATTCAGTCGGACTAATAATTTCCAGTTTCATCTCTACGCTCTTTAATGTCATCAAATCAGAGCAGTTGTTCTTATTAATCTGATGTGCCCCTTGTTTCAGGAAGAAACTGTGTGCCCGTCAGATTGCATTTGTGATCAGCCACCAAGCTGGAAAACCAAGGAACTCGTGCTGAATCGCCTTGAAGTAATAGAAATCTATGGCTTCAGAGGAACTGAACATGAAATCAATGCCGTGAAACAGATATGCAGTTGGGCAACCGTGCTAAGAAGGATGACAGTGAAGTTCCATGACTCGATCACTGAAAACAAGGCTGAAGTGCTCTGCGAGTTGTTAGTAACCTTCTCTAGGCTAGGATTAGACATGGTTTTTATTTATAGGATGCAGTGAGAAAGTTCTTTATGCTCGAGAAGACGCCAAATTTCCAGCAACTTATGTGGGGCTGGACCCAACTTGTTTGAATTAGTGGCACTTGTTTGAATTATTTGTGTCTGATGAGACAAAAATTTCTTGGCACTGGTTGTCCCCCTGTTTTCGTGAGAGGTTGGACCGAATCCTGGAGACACTCTTGTGAGCGTTCTGTCAGCTGGTAATCTTTATCTGCCTGTATGCTCTAACTAAGTCTGGTACATAGTGATTTTGATGCACTCTGACTTTGTGATGTGCACAGTGATCTATCAAAATCAGGTTTGAGTGGATTGCTGCTGTTGCAATGCCGGAATAATTAACTGCAATATTCAGTTTGTGCAGCTAGAAATGAGCGGCCGTTTGCTGCTAGTTTCCCTGTTTTTAATTTATGGTTTGATACTGATGCTTGCTGTGAATTTTATCTGCGGTCAATTTATCCCTTATGCCTCTTGAAACAACAGCAATTTATCCTTCAAGTTTGAGAAATTAGCACGCTACTTTGGTTAGTAAGTTTGTAACAGATTTCAGTTTAAAAGTTTGCCAGTTTGTTGGAAAGGAAATGTTCGGAACTGATTCTGTCTCCTCAGCTTTCCTTCCTCGGAAAATTTGAGATCTTAAATATGGTAACCGATGGCTTCAAACTTACATTTACGTGTTATTCATTTGTCGAAAAAAGATGTTATTCCTTTGTAAATCTGTTTTTGATGGCGCAACTCAAAGTATTGCTTCAGTTTATTGATTTCCAGTTTCATCTCCCTTGTTTCAGTTCTCAAGAAGTTGCCAAAATGCATACCTTTTGTATGGGAAGAAAATACATGGCTATCGATGAAATCGTTTGATGTCACCGCACATTGTAAGCAGCTAACTTACCACACAACAATCAACTTGGACGGAGAAAGCAAAAATGCTTGAGCAATTAGCATGCCCACATGACGGACGGCGCTTGCTCGCCATTTGCACAAAAACTTTACAGTCACTCGCGAGTAGGGTCCCCCGTTTATTCCTTTTTTTTTGAAGGTAACTAGGGATTTTATTCAATGATCATCAAGTCTGGGATACAAGCAATGTCTGGTAAAACCCCTAGCCACACATGGCGGCCCACCGGCAGAGACGCAGCTCTTTTTGCTACCGAGTGGGCCTCAAAATTATTCTGTCTACTTTCGAAACAAAAATAACAGAGGTAAAAAGATTCTTGGAAAGATTGATTTCATGCAATATTGGCGCATAAACTGGCGAGGCTTCTCTGTTGATGTTGGTTACCACCTCTAGACAATCTGACGCAATCTCCAGGTTCTGCAGATTCAAGTCTCGTGCAAGGGCAAGGGCCTCGCTGCACGCTTGCGCCTCTAAGCTTGGTGGGTCGATCAAGCCGTCAAAAACCACAGCTGATGCCCCTAGAAATTTACCTGATCTGTCCCTGCACACAACAGCTGCTGCTCCTTTCTCACCAAGAGTAGAGATGGCTCCGTCACAGTTTATTTTTGCTGCTTCTTCTCCTGTTGGTGGCAACCACACTCGTGGCTTCAGTACCGAGTGGCGGCCCGGCAGCACACTTGGTGCATTAGTTGTTGCAATCTCTAAATCCTCTAGAAATCTCTTTATAAAGATCATGGTTGATAGCGGACTCTAGAACTCGTTCTCGTGAATAGCTTTCCGGCGAGCCCACCAAATTGCCCACATCATGACGAGAACCCTGGTAAGATCTTGGTGATTTGTAGTTTCAAACAGCCAAAACAGCCAAAGCTTCGCATCCGCACTCTGGTTTGATATCACATGTTCAAGTAGCTCTTCATCACCCAAAACCCATACGCATCTGGCCATCCGACAGCTCAGTAGGGAGTGTCTCCATGTATCTTCATCGGCTCCACAGATGGAGCATGATGCATTGTCGGCCATCTTCCTGTCATGCCTCACTGAACCTGTTGGAATCGAGGTATGCGCCAATCTCCACACGAAGACACGGATTTTGGAAGGGACTTTAACCTTCCATAGATGAGTCCATGATTTCTTATCAGCTGCAATGTTCGAGTGGCCCGGTCGGTGATCCAACCAGTCCTCCCTTTGGGCTTTGACCGCAGCGATCATTCTGTATGCCGAGCGCACGGAGAACACACCTCTCTTGTCATAATGCCATGACCAGAAGTCATCTTGTGTCCGGGTACTGAGGGGTATACTCTGTATGACCTCTACATCAGGTGCAATGAAGTTCTCCATGAGGGTTTGCTTATTCCACACCCTAGTGATAGGGTCAATTAGTTCTGAAACCAACACTGGTGGGTTGGTCGAGCGAGCACAAAATGGTCTGAGCTTATAGTCCCTCGGCAGCCAATTCTGGCCCCATATGCTAGTCTGCAAACCGGATCCAATTCTCTTGATAAGTCCCTGCGCTAACACGTCCCTGCCTTCGAGGATAGCGCGCCAAACCTGGGACGGTGCAGCGCCAAGTGTGGCTTCCAGCAAGTCACAATTCGGATAATATCGAGCTTTCAGTACGCGCGCACTTAGCGTATCCGAATCCATCAGCAATCTCCAAGCTTGTCGTGCGAGTAGAGCAAGATTGAAAAGCTCAACATCTCTAAAACCCAGACCCCCCATGAACTTGGGTTTCGACATGGTCTGCCATGATACCCATGCAACTTTCCTCTGGCTGTTCTTACTGCCCCACCAAAATTTCTGAATTATGCCATTTATGTGATCGCATAAGCCTCTTGGTAGCTTGAAACATGACATAGAGTAAGTAGGTATAGATTGAGCCACAGACTTAATAAGCACTTCCTTCCCTCCTGCTGAAAGGCATTTCTCCATCCAACCTTGAACCTTGTTCCAAATTCTGTCCTTGAGGTATTTGAACGACCCTTCCTTCGCCCTACCCACATCCGTCGGCAAGCCCAAGTATTTCTCCGACAGCGATTCATTGTGGACAGCAAGGATATTCATGATAGAAGTACGAGAAGCATCATCTACCCCTTTACTAAAAAATATGGACGATTTGTCCATATTGATCCTCTGTCCAGATGCATTGCAGTATGTCCTTAAAAGAGCTTCCACCCGTACCGCAGCTGTCTCATTAGCCTCAAAGAAAAGTAGACTGTCGTCAGCGAAGAGAAGGTGATTCACCATAGGGGCGTTTTCTGCCACGCAGATCCCCCTAATTCCTCCTTGGGCCTTTAACATGCATGATAGCCCTTCAGCTGCGAGCAAGAACAAATATGGCGAGATTGGGTCTCCTTGCCTCAAACCCCGCGATGGCCTGAAAGCATCCAAACTACCACCGTTGAATAAGACTGAAAATGAAAGTGAAGTGACAAACCTCATGACTGTCTCGGTGAACCGAGGGCTGAACCCCATCTTAATCATAACTGAGCTTAGATACGACCATTCCAAGCGATCATATGCCTTCATCATATCTAGTTTGAGAGCACAATATCTATTTCCTTTCACCCTTCTAGTCTTCATATAGTGTAGGCATTCATAGGCTGTAATGAAATTGTCCGTAATGAGGCGTCCAGGAACGAAAGCCGACTGCTCTTCAGAAATGATATCGGGGAGAATGGATTTCAACCTGTTTGCCAAGACCTTTGAAGCGATCTTGTAGATCACATTACAAAGACTTATCGGTCGAAATTGTCCTAAAACTTTTGGACTGGCTATCTTGGGAATTAATACAATGAAGGTGTTATTTATCTCCTCCGGTGAATCGACTCCATCAAACCCACAAACGGGCCTGTCACGACATGACACACCGAGACCAGTTTATAAACGGGCCATGTTGTGCCGGCATGTGGGCCTCGCCTCCTTGGACGAGCACGGCCCACGTTCTAAAAAACTCTGAAACGACATGACACCCGAATACCTGTTTATAAGCGGGTTATGCCGTGCTGGCACGCTGGCATCGCCTCCTTGGACGAGCACGACACATGTATTAAAAAACTCTGGAACGACATGACACATGAATACATGTTTATAAGCGGGTCATGCCGTGCTGGCATGCTAGCCTCGCCTCCTTGGACGAGCACGACACACGTACTAAAAAACTCTGGAACGACATGACACACGAATACCCGTTTATAAGCGGGTCATGCCGTGCTGGCACGCTGGCCTTGCCTCCTTGGACGAGCATGCCATATGTACTAAACATGGTGGCCTAGGCCCGTGTGGCACTTATGGGAAGTCATCATTTTTTCCAATTAATTTGAAAAATCTAAAAAATACGTAAAAATCTAAAAATATATGGCAAAGCATCATATGAGATAAATATTGAGCTTTATTAGCAGCTGCCTAATTAAAACATTTCATTCTTTTTTGTGGTAAATCTTCCGATCTATTCATTTTCAATCATGATGGTCCAACGAACACTAGAAATAATAAGAATACATCCAAATTAATCCGTAGACCACCTAGTAACAGCTGCAAGCATTGAAGCCAGCCGAAGGCACGTCACCGTCATCATCCCTCCCACGTCAGAGTCGGGCAAAATTTATTGTAGCAGACAGCTGGAAAGTCGTCTTACTAATGCCTCATAGGACCAACGCACCAGAAAAACAACCTCCACCAATGAAAAGAGGCGTAGATCAAAAGGACCCAATCTGAAAACACACAAACGAAGACCGGATTCGAGTAGATTCACCAAAGACAACCACCAATCAAATCCCATGAAATTCACCGGAGACACACCTCCACACGCCTCCGATGCTGCTAGACGCACCACCGAAAAGGGGCTAGGCGGGGCGAACCTTATTACATTTGTAGGGAGCTATCGTTGTCTCGTCTTCCTGAGCAAGACACAAACCCTAATTAAACCAAAAGAAACATCTAAAAATGAAGCCCTTCCACCGGCGAGGGCCACGACGCATCCCGTTCCCATGGCTCTAGGGCCACCGAAGACGAGGCTGGCCGGCGGGAGACAAAGGAACCCTAGCTTTGTTTGGAGGAAGCGGCGGTAAAGAAAAATTACGCGTGCGAGGCAGGCCGTGCCTGTGCCAGCCTGCTACTAAATGTGCCATGCCCGTGCCTGGCACACGGGCCTGGCCTAGGCGGACGAGCACAACACACACACAGCTTGCCCAGCATAGGCCAGGCACGACCTGTTTAGTCTCATGCCAAGCCCGGCACGGCGGCACAGCGCCAAAAGAGAAAGGCGGAACAGAAAGCTCAGCACCTTCCCGTGACTTCCTCGATGGTATACAGTGAGTCACAGCGCCGTTTGCTTTCCACAACTCCACCTCCATCGCATCGCACCCCACCGAGTCTGAAAATCCCCGCAAGCCCGATCGATCGCTTGCCTGCATTCTGGTTAAACTAATAATCCTAACACTTTCCATAGTACACGCCAATAGTTTAATCAGAGTAAGGATAAACCTCTATGATTAGTATGTACTATGAAAACACCTCACAGTCTTCAGCTGGGAAATGCAAGAACAGAAACTATTCGCACTGAAAATATAGGCCCGCACTCATAGCAGTAATACTGCCATTACCGTGTCGCACACCTTTCTGTTCAGCTGCTACCGCTGGAGCGGCCGGACCTGGGTCTTGGTGGGTGCGAGCATGCCATCCATGTAAAAAGCCCGGTCAATTTGTAAATAGACCCCTATAAAAAACCGGCCAATTTGTAAATAGACTCATGTAAAAAAAAAGTGAATTCACAAGCAGCCAAAACCATAATTGATGAGTCCTCCTCTCATCAGAAAATTGATGATTTAAATAGCAAAACCATAATAGTACTACCCAGCAAGTCACCAGAGTGAATTGCATAAAACCACCACATTTAAGGCTTTGCTTGCGAAAAACTACTTAGTCGCTATTTTTTTGCAAAAGTCACCGCGCATTCAGTAATCATTTTGCAAAATGCACCGATCAGGTGATTTTGTCCATTTAATCACTTTCTGACACATGGGACCCGACTGTAAGGAGCTGACTTGGCTGAATAATCATACCCAGACCCCTAGTAGATTTTAAAAAAAGCAATCAGCCCCCTGGCCATGCCTGATAGAGCCCGCTGCCTCGATCCCATCCGGTCGAGAGAGCCCGAGCTGGCCGACCCCCGACGCCACTCCAGCGACGTCGCTGCCGCCTCCCGCACGTCGTCCTGCCAGCCGCCGCCGTCTTCCGTCGCCTCCGGCGACAAGGGCCTCCCCGCCGCCGTGTACCTCCTCCTTCCCTCTTTTCTCTTTCCTATCTTCTCAACTCTCTCTTTCTCCTTCACAGGGGAGCAACCACGACGCCTGTCGCCATGGCCGATGCCCCGCCTCCTGACGCTGGCAACTGGCGCGCAACCAAGTTCTTCCGCAAGGAGCTTGTTTCCTCCTCCTCCCCCTCGCTCCCTGGCGTCGGAGCCGGCCTCCCAAGCCCCGCTCCTTGGCCCGCGTTGGCGTGGTACTGGTGAGGGAGGGCGCCTCACCACGGCCGGAGCTCAAGCCGCCGCCGCCCTTGCTGCTTACCTGCATCGACGTCGGCTAGGTGACGGGGAGGCACACCGGATGGACGCGAGTAGCTATGCCCGCCGCACGGGCGTGAGCAGCAGTGGCGTTGGCCACGCTCACCGTCCATCCCGGCCTCACGCCACGTTTCCCCGGGCTCTCAATGGTGGCAGCCCGGAGAGGAAGTGGCCGGCGGCGTCCACCACCGGACCAGTGGGAGGTGTTCAGAGCGGGAGCAGGGGATCAGATCGATCGGGAGCAGGGAAGAACATGGGCTTGATTGCTTTTACTTTTCTAGACCTAAGGCGGTGTTTGTAAATGTTTTGCCAAGTCAGCTTCCGACAATCCGGCCCCACTTGTCAGAAAGTGATTAAACGATCTAAATCACCTGATCAGTGCATTTTGCAAAATGATTACTGAATGCGCGATGACTTTTGCAAAAAAATAGCGACTAGGTAATTTTCCGCAAGCGAAGCCCCAAATGTGGTGGTTTTATGCAATTCACTCCAAGTCACCATGTAAGCAGCCAAAAGTGATTTTCTGCAGCTCAAGCGAAATTGTGTAAGATTTTGTCACTGCTCAAGGCACAAAATATAGGGATTCACTTGTGCATATATAGCTAGTGCAACGCATTTGAACAACCGGCCGCACGCGTGACGCGACGGGACTGGGCAGCGGGGCGACAGGCGAGGGCGCAGTCGGCAGGGTGGCAGTCGAGGGGACGGACGGGACGGGGCGGGCGCAGTCGGCGGGGCGGCAGTCGAGCAGACGGATGGGATGGCACAAGCACAGTCGGCGCGGTGGCAGTCGAGGGGACGGACGGGACGGGGCGGGCGCAGTCGGCGCTGCGGCAGTCGAGGGGACAGATGCAACGGGGCGGGCGCAGGTGGCCGGGCGGCAGTCGAGGGGACGGACGGGACGGGGCGGCAGTCTACACGCCACAATGCGTTTCCATAGGGCGACGCACCGCGGTTTGACCAACCGACCCGGTTCTACGCCCCACCGACGCGCGTACACGTACGTCGCCCCAGACCATCCATGTACATAAAAAAAGACATCTACGCCGCGGGAGGAAGTACGTCGCCAGGCCGCGCGGGTACGACGCGGGGGCGGGGCTGGGGAGGGGGAATGACCATCCTGCCCTTTTTTAAGTTTTTATTAGGTGAAGGTGTATAAGACGATTTGAACCGTTGATGTGGTTGTATCGAAGAAGAAGTGTTTGTGAAAATGTGTCGTACGCTGAAAATGTGTACTGAAATTTTAATATTTTTTGTTCTTTCAAATTCAGAAATACCCGCTGCAAGATTGGCATTGACAGCCATTGAATATGAAAAATTGTAGCTAGACATATTAGTTAGCTCAATTTATATGTATGAATTAATGTGTTAGGAAATAGTCATTCTGTTATCAGATGCACAGCTTAACCATGAGATGAAAAAGACATCGCCGATCCACACATAGTCTTGCAAACGTCTGCTATCAGATGGCTGGCCGATCCACGCATAGTCTTGCAAACGTCTGCTATCAGATGGCTGCTACTAAGTGTTCCCTTTTGAAAACGAATAAAAGTACTATTCCCTCCCTCCGAAATTACTTGTCACCGAGATGGATGTATCTAGACGTATTGTAGTTTTAGATACATTCATTTTTATCCATTTCCGGGACGAGTAATTCGGGAGACGGCTGCTAGTAAGTTTTTTCCAATAGTTATAGTGAAGTTTGGTCATCGTTTGTGGCTAATTGGCCCGCCAGATTTTGTAACCTTGCTTTGTGTGGGGGCTGGTTCCACACGGGAGGAGGCCGTTAATCCGACTTCCTCTTTTTGCATGGCTGCTAATCCTACTGCTAGCTTAATAAATGCTCACATATGCTGCTGCTGCTGGTGAGTCTGCGGCTATATATGGCTGAGGGTACGTACGTAGAATGACTAGCACCACGGGCCTAAATTTCTCCCTACTCGATCACATTCTTCTTTTATACTGCTATAGTATATGGGAAGCATGGGCTCGGACGCATCCTTCCCTCGATGGGGTAGCTGCTCTCTCCGCGACCTCAACATTGAGGTCCGGGCTGGGCTGGACAAAAACGCTCTCCCCGGCGGCGGCGGCGGCATTAGAATCCCTCCGCATTTCTGGGGCAAGGGACGTCCAGTGGCCGAGGCCGAGCTTGGCTTCCCCGTGTACGCGGGCTACTCGGAGGCGAGGGCCTTGATCGGCAAGGGAGCCACGGCGGATCTGAGAAGGCTGTCACGCCATGCCCAAGGCATGCTGGCGCAGATGTTTGCTAGCATCACCGTCGGCGACAGGGACGAGCTGTTGGGAGCAGCGGCGCGGCCCAGGGTGGTGCAGCTGCGGCTATCGCCGGAGCTGGCGCTGTGGAAAAGCACCCAACACGCAATCGGCAACGTGCTTCCTCCGAAGGGCAAGGCGCTGAGGCAAGCCTCGCCGCAGGTGCTCGCCCAGCTGGGCGCCACCGACTGGCCGGCGGCCCTGACGACCAACAATGCCCTGTTCGGCGGCTGCATGTCCAACATGCTCATTGGCGCCGCCGACGTGCACACCATGTTCTCCAACTATGTGACCGACATGGCCGTTAACTATGAGTACGGGTACAGCCACGTGTTCCCCACGCTCCACGGGCTGGTGCAGGATGCGCTCACCGACGCCCACGCGCTGGGCACCCCTTACGGCCGGCAGCGCCGTGAGGCCGTCGCCGTTGGCCTCCCGTACATCCAGGACAAAATCGCGCTGGAGGTGGCGAACAAAACACGCCTCAAGGACCGCTCCGCGCAGATGGATCGCCGTACCGCCCAGGCCATCTACCTGTTCGACAGCAGCGTGCTCGGCATTGCAGCCGATGCCATAGCCCGGGGCTTCGACGCCGGCGCCGTCATGAGCGACCTCGTCTTGAGCATCAACAGCCACGACGTCATCGACGTGGGCTCCGACTTGGTCAATTCCGAGATCATGAACTCGTTCCTCAACGTGGCTAACATCGCGGCCTCGGGCATCGTGAGCGACCCGGCGCTCCGGGCCATCTACGATGCATACGCCGCCACGAGCGCACGGACCTTCACCCAGAGGTGGCACGAGCCGTCGGCCCGGATGGTCGACAATGAAATCTCGTGGCAGATCACCAACGACCGGCACATGTTCTTCCGCCGCGCCCTGCTGGGATGGCCCAAGGCGCGCAAGTCGCCGGCGCGGCCCCAGCGCGAGGCGGACTTCGACGAGGTCTTCGACGCCGACTTCCGCACCACCGGCTTCAGCAGGCCCCTAGACCCCGAGTACACCTGCGACGGCGAGGAAACATGCAACCATGTGCGCCAGTTCCTCCTCGACCGCCAGGACCAGCTGCTCGGCGCCCTCTGGTGGTCCCTCGTCACCGGCCCGCTGGAGTACGTTCGGCAGGGCAAGGTGGACGAGCAGCGTGAGGAGCACCTCGCTGAATCCGTGCGCCTGCAACTGGCCCGGCTCTTCTCCAATGGTCTCGTCGACGAAATGGCCTGGCTCCTCGCCCATGCGAGCCACCACGCCTGGCAGGTGAACTACCTGTACGAGGCCGCCATGTTTGGCAGCATCCTGGATGGGGGCGCCTTGACAGGCAAGCTCGACCGGGCAGAGGAGGGGGAGGAAGTCGACCTCAGCTGATCCTGGCTCAATTGAATCCTGGAGCATCGGAGATTCTGGGTGCTCCATCATTTCTCTCAGCTCTGCCCAACGCCGACCTGGCGCTATCCTGTATCTGTATGAGCTTTTGCACTGTCGGCCTGGACCTGGAGTGCATATCACATCCGACAAGCCGTTCCTATCATGTAGTATTTCCTTTTTGCATTTTTCTTCTATACACCCTCTATAAACACATCAACCGAGAAGATATCTCCATACCCTTTTATAATAAAGGGTAGAATGATACATGTTTGACACTATCGGTATCATGTAGTATGACACGTTACATTCTACATGGCCGCAAAATTCAACACAATTGTTCATGATTTGGAATGGAGATATTCACTAGCTATCATGTACTCATTCTGACACCATCTACAGATTGTTCCTGCCTCTGCTATTCCTGATGGTTGGATGGGTCTTGACATTAGCCGGATTCTATCAAGAAATGCGGTGAAACTTTGGACACTACCAAGACTGTCATCTGGAATGGGCTGATGGGAGTTTTTAAATTTGAGAAGTTTGCTGCTGGAACTAAATTGCCATGCTCCCAATTGCATGTACCACTCTTCTTACCAAAAATGCTACAATAACGGAAAGCTGTTACGGGCTGGTCTTACGGACCCCTTGCTCGCCAACCCCGCTCTTTATTTTCACCGCTGGGCCCCCCTGCCCCCTAATCTTCTCCAACCATATTTTGACATATGAGTCTGTAACATCTCCCCTACAGAAATACGTCCGTAAGTCTAGCATTGCTCCTCTTCTTCCCAAGCTCCCAATTGCTTGCGCTAGAGCAGTCTTATAAAGGGGTCTTAACTCTCAACAACTTGTGAGGTGGTACTAAATTTCCCACCACCTGACATATATCTACATGTGCCTTAGAGATTAAAAGGAATCATTGTTCATATGGGCCCAAAGCCCATCTATGATTCAACAAAAGACAAGACAAACAATGAAATCTTTTGATGTCATCTCACATTGTAAGCAGCTAACACTAGTAGAAAAAGGGTCAAATGTGAGACACATTAGTCCCGGTTTGTAACAGAACCGGCACTAATGTGTCCATTAGTGCTGGTTCCAACGGCTAGCCAGGAGGAGCTCTTTAGTACCGGTTCGTGGCAAACCTTTAGCACCGGTTCGTGCCACGAACCGGTACTAATGAGAGTGGTGGCAGGATGTTGTCAGAGTGGGGCCCTTCCAGCAACTTTAGTACCGGTTCGTGGCACGAAGCGGTACTAAAGATCGTCCTATATAAATCCTTCGTCCACCCGCACTCTGTTCTTCCCCCTTTCCCCTCTCCCTCTCCTCTGTTCTTCCCTTCTTCCTCTCGAGTTCATCACAAAATTTGCCCCAAATTTGTCAAGATTTGCAGGCCCTCATCCATTCAAATGATCACCAAGGTTAGCAACTTTGTCCTTTCATCTCTCATTGCTAGATTAGCTCTTGCATTGGTTTATATAGTGATTAATTGTGGGTTTTAGTAATTTGGGAGGAATTATATGTGGTAGTATTTGATTTATATGCAATTTGAGGTCAAAATAACACTTAGTTTGCATATGTAGGTGTGGTTTACTTAGTGCCTTCTAAATCTCCGTCGTAACCACCGTCGATCGCCCGCACCGTCCCGTCGCCGGCACCACCTTGTGGTGAGCCTCTTGTTCATGAAATTTTATATAAAAAATTGATGTTTGTGTGATTTGGATATATAGTTACTCGTATAATAATTATCTTACCCGTACGTTGTTTGTTATACATAGTGCCATGGTTTTGATATCCGTCCCCGTCGGCCCTCGTCCTTGTTATGATTCGGATGTGGTATATTCTCTTTTAAAACTATTTGTTGCATTTCGTGTTTATGACAAATTATGCCCATCAAGTTGACATAGATATTTTTATCTAGGAGGTATGTGAACCGGAAATTCCAACCGACCCTATTGTCGAGAGGTTAAATTTAGTTGAAAGAGAAAACGAGTACTTGAAAGAAAAATTGAAAAGAATTGAGGGGGAGAAGATGGAATTGGAGTTGCATGTTGCCGATGTCGTCGATGATCACAAGATCAAGATGGAGAAAATGCGCTTGAAGATTAGAAAGATTAGAAAATATGCCATCGATAGTGAGGCTTGGTATCATTATGCTGTTGGATCAATTGTTACCTTAGTTGCGATCTTGATCGCATTTGTTGTTGCATTTAAATGCTTTAGCTAGAGAGTTATTTGTTTGTTGCATTTAAGTGTTGTATGAACTTTATGTATGAACTTGTATTAATTTGGTCTATTCGGTGTTGTGTAATGAAGATGAGCCGGCAATGGATGTACGATGACCGATGCTCTCCCCAGTTCGTTGAGGGCGTGCATACTTTTCTGCTTGCGGCTGAGGCAAACAAGCGGGCGGATGGTTTTATGCCTTGTCCATGTGCTGGCTGTAAGAATGGTCGCAATTACTCTACGTCAAGAACCATTCACGTCCACCTGTTTGAGTCCGGTTTCATGCCCCACTATAATGTTTGGACCAAGCACGGAGAAAGAGGGGTTATGATGGAAGACAATGAAGAAGAAGAGGACGACGACAGCTATCCTGGCCATGGGTTCCCTGAATACGATGATACAACAATGGGGGAAGAAGCTGAGCCGGTAATGCGGGAAGAAGCTGAGCCGGCAATGCGGGAAGAAGCTGAAGAAGAGGCATCAGATGAGCCCGTTGATGATCTAGGTCGGGCCATTGCCGATGCAAAGAGAAACTGCGCAAGTGATTTGGAGAAGAAGAAGTTGCAGCGCATGTTAGAGGATCACAAAAAATTGTTGTACCCGAATTGCGTAGGTGACAAGAAAAAGCTGGGCACCACACTGGAATTGCTGCAATGGAAGGCAGAGAATGGTGTATCTGACAAGGGATTTGGAAAGTTGCTGGTAATGATAAAGGATATGCTTCCAAAGGACAACGAATTGCCCGAGAGTACGTACGAAGCAAAGAAGGCTGTCTGCCCTCTAGGGTTAGAGGTGCAGAAGATACATGCATGCCCTAATGATTGCATCCTCTACCGCGGTGAGTACGAGGATTTGAACGCTTGCCCGGTATGTGGTGCATTGCGCTATAAGATCAGCCGCGATGAGCATGGTGATGTCGAGGGCGAGCGCCCCAGGAAGAAGATTCCTGCCAAGGTGATGTGGTATTCTCCTATAATACCACGGTTGAAACGTTTGTTCCAAAACAAAGAGCATGCCAAGGCGATGCGATGGCACAGAGAAGACCGTAAGAAAGACGGAAAGTTGAGAGTACCCGCTGACGGGTCGCAGTGGAGAAAAATCGAAAGAAAGTACGGGAAGGAGTTTGCAGATGACGCAAGGAGCGTATGGTTTGGTCTAAGCGCAGATGGCATTAATCCTTTTGGGGAGCAGAGCAGCAACCATAGCACCTGGCCTGTGACTCTATGTTTGTATAACCTTCCTCCTTGGTTGTGCATGAAGCGGAAGTTCATTATGATGCCAGTGCTCATCCAAGGCCCTAAGCAACCCGGCAACGACATTGATGTGTACCTAAGGCCATTAGTTGAAGAACTCTTACAACTGTGGAATGGAACAGGTGTACATGCGTGGGATGAGCACATGGGGGAAGAATTTGACCTAAAGGCGTTGTTGTTCGTGACCATCAATGATTGGCCTACTCTCAGTAACCTTTCAGGACAGACAAACAAGGGATACCGCGGATGCACGCACTGTTTGGATGATACCGACAGTATATATTTGAATAGTTGTAAGAAGAATGTGTACCTGGGACATCGTCGATTTCTTCCGAGCAGGCATCCCGTAAGAAAGAAAGGCAAGCATTTCAAAGGTGAGGCGGATCACCGGACGAAGCCTCGCCACCATACTAGTGCTGATGTACATGATATGGTCAAGGGTTTGAAGGTGATATTTGGAAAGGGTCCTGGCGGACAACCTGTTCCAAAGGAGCTGACGGGCGCGCACCCATGTGGAAGAAGAAATCTATATTTTGGGACCTGCCATATTGGAAAGACCTAGAGGTCCGCTCCGGAATCGACGTGATGCACGTGACGAAGAATCTTTGCGTGACCCTGCTTGGCTTCTTGGGCGTGTATGGGAAGACAAAAGGTACACCTGAGGCACGGGAGGACCATCAACGTATGCACGGAGAAGACGACATACATCAGGGTCATGCAAGCTACGCTCTTACCAAAGAAGAGAAGGAAATCTTTTTTGAATGCCTGCTTAGTATTAAGGTACCGTCTGGCTTCTCATCGAATATAAAGGGAATAATACATGGCAGAGAAAAAGTTTCAGAACCTAAAGTCTCATGACTGCCACGTGATTATGACGCAACTGCTTCCGGTTGCATTGAGGGGGCTTCTAGCGAAAAACGTTCGATTAGCCATTGTGAAGCTATGTGCATTTCTCAATGCAATCTCTCAGAAGGTAATCGATCCAGAAATCATACCAAGGTTACAGAATGATTTGGTGCAATGTCTTGTCAGTTTCGAGTTGGTGTTCCCACCATCCTTCTTCAACATCATGACGCACGTCCTAGTTCACCTATGCGAAGAGATTAACATTTTGGGTCCTGTATTTCTACACAATATGTTCCCCTTTGAGAGGTTCATGGGAGTCTTAAAGAAATATGTTCATAACCGTGCTAGGCCAGAAGGAAGCATCTCCAAGGGCCATCAAAATGAGGAGGTCATTGAGTTTTGTATTGACTTTATTCCTGACCTTAAGCCGATTGGTGTTCCTGAATCGCGGCATAAGGGCAGACTGGATGGAAAAGGCACGCTAGGAGGGGAACAAATAATATGTATGGACGGACATTCTCTCACTGAAGCACACTACACAGTTCTACAGAATTCCGCCTTGGTGGCTCCGTATATGGATGAACACAAGAATTTGCTACGCTGCAAACACCCGGAGCGGTCTGATGACTGGATTACACGTGGACAAACCAGGAGTTTCGCCAGCTGGTTGCAGACACGTACCAGGCATGACACCTCTATTGAAGATGACCTGTACTTGCTGTCCCGGTTACCATCTTTGAATATAATGACTTTCAATGGGTACGAGATAAATGGTAATACATTTTACATGATCGCCCAAGATAAGAAGAGCACCAACCAAAACAGTGGTGTCCGCTTTGATGCAGAAACCAAGACGAGAAAGGAAACATATTATGGTTATATACAGGACATATGGGAACTTGACTATCGACGTGGTTTAAAGGTCCCTTTGTTTCGGTGCAAATGGGTCAATATGACACGAGGCGGGGTAACGGAAGACCCGCAGTACGGAATGACAACAGTGGATCTCAACAATCTTGCGTATGCATACGAACCATTCGTCCTAGCCAATGATGTGGCACAGGTTTTCTATGTGAAGGACATGTCTACCAAGCCAAGAAAAAGAAAAGATAAGGAAGCGAATGCATCATACGATGAGCCAAAGCGGCACATAGTTCTTTCTGGGAAGAGAAACATCGTGGGAGTGGATGACAAGACAGACAAGTTAGAAGATTATGAAAAGTTTGATGAAATTGCTCCATTCACAGTGAATATTAACCCGAGCATCCCGTTAAATGATGAAGATTTTCCATGGTTACGGCGCAAAGGGACACACGCGAAGAAAAAGTTTCACACCCAAAGATCTGGGATGTGATCGGCTTCACTAGCTATCATCACTTTCTTCTGTGTTTCGCACCCAGAGGGGAATCTCTGTAATAGTTAGGGTAGTTATGTGTTTTGGCATTTGAAACGCGAAGAACTTTTATGTACAAACAAATTCACACTAATTTCAAATAATTCAAAATTTAAACTATTCAAATTTGAAAACTACGGGCACTAACAGAAAGTTTGTAATTTTTTGTACCTAAAGAGGCTGTGTCAGCCTCCGGTCAGGCTATGGCCCCACCATCACCATTTAGTGCCGGTTCGTACCACGAACCGGTACTAATGAGGTTGTGTCAGGTAAGGCTGGGGCCCCACGAGCACCTTTAGTACCGGTTCATGGATGAACCAGACGTAAGCTGTTTTTTAGTCCCACCTCGCGAAGTGAGAGGGACTAGGAGCGGTTTATAAGCCCTGAGTGCAGAGACGATGAAGAAGAGGATCAATGCTCACGTTGCTTAGCTTCAAGCCTTCAGGAATACGGTAGACTGCACGGAGCTATGCGCAGTGCAGTTTACACTATTCCGAAAGGCTTGAAGCAAATTAACGAGCATTGCACCTCTTTTTTATTTTTAATAACTTATTACAACTCCGGACTTCTTCTGTTATGGCAAAAACTAATTGCACGTCGACATTTCTTTTTTTAAGTTATAACTCCAGACTTTGACCATCAAGTTTTGCAGAAAAGAAAAAATAGCAGAAAAGAAAGAAAAACTATAGCTGAAAAGAAAAAAAACTATATAAAAAACTACTCAAAAATAAATAGAAGAAAATAAATATAGCAGAAAAGAAAAAACTACTCAGAAATAAATAGAAGGAAAAATAAAGCAGAAAAGAAAAAAAATTATATTTGCTATTTTTCAATCGTTTACAAAATGACCGTGAAATTGAAAATCACTACAAAATGAACTCTGAAAATGTTGAATTTTGGCAAACTAGATGAAAAACTACTCACAAATAAATAGAGGAAAATAAATATAACAAAAAAGGAAAAACTATACAAAAAACTACGCAAAAATAAATAGAAGAAAATAAAGCAGAAAGAAAAATGTTGAATTTTGGCAAACTAGATGAAAAACTATTCACAAATAAATAGAAGAAAATAAATATAACAGAAAAGAAAAAACTATACAAAAAACTACGCAAAAATAAATAGAAGAAAATAAAGCAGAAAAGAAAAAAATTATAAAAAAATTGGGGCGCTGCCCTATGGGCCTGATAGGCCACAGGTGTATAATTACAGGCCTTAAAGGCCCAGCAGACTCACAGGGCAGCGCTCAGAGTTTAGGCGCACAAGCCTGCTATACAGAGGAGTTCGAAGTGGTAGCCGCGGCTGGATTTATAAACTAGTGCGGCTGCCCTTCGCCCGACGAGGTGGGACTAAACTTTGGGGTGGCAGCGCGAGGCCTTTAGTACCGGTTGGAGCCATCAACCGGTACTAAAGGGGGGGCCTTTAGTACCGGTTTGTGCCACCATCCGGTACTAAAGGGGGTCGCTTCCCGCCGCTTGGGCTGGCCAAAACTGGCCTTTAGTACCGGTTGGTGGCACAAACCGGTACTAAAGGCCCCTCCTATATAAACAACACTTGCGAAAATTTCATTCTCCCTCTGTTTCTTCCTTTGTTTCCGTCGTCTCCGTCGCTGTCGCCGCCCCCATCCCCGTCGCCGCCCTCATCTCCGTCGCCGCCCCCGTCCCCGTCGCCGCCCCCGTCCCCGTCGCCGCCCTCGTCTCTGTCGCCGCCCCGGGCCCGTCCCCGTCGCGCCGTCCCCGCTTCGCCGCCCCGGCCCGTCACCGCCCCCGGCCGTCGCCTCGCCGTCGCCGTCGCCCCGCTGTGAGCTCTCCTCCTCTAATCCCTCTCCCTCGCCCCCGGCGGCCACCATGGGCGCCGCCCCTCCCTGAGCCCATACACACACACAAGCATGATGAACACACACACACACACATATATATGTATGAATTAATGCATGTATATATTAGTATATACGTATTTTGTATGTTTAATTAGTTTAGATTATTTAGATTATTATTTTTTCACTATTATATATGTATGAATGCATGTTAGATGGATATAATTAGTGTTTAATTAGTATGGAAATTTTTTATATAATGTTGTTTTTCAGTTTTTTAATGGATATGTATAGAAGTTGTGTTTTCTGTTTTTAGTGTTAGATGCTTAATTAGTATGAAATAGTATATAGATTTTTGAAATAGTAGAAATGTTAGAAATTTTAGTTATCAAAATCCAATCATTAAAAAAATGTTACTTTTTGCAGGCATATAGCTAGTATTTGTTCTCGACGATGCCCGGCCCGCATCCTCGCCGTCGACCCGTCCGCGACGACGTCCAGCCGACCCATGTCCGGGACTGGGCTCCGCCGGGCTGGCACTGGGAGGTGCTGCCTGGAGGGGCGCGCCGCTTGATGAGGAACCCGGCCCCGGGTCCCGTCGTCGATCCTGATCTCGTTTGGTGGCGTTCGCGTGGGCCAGTTTCGGTGCGGAGGGACCCGGCCCCGCCGGAGGTGGTACATCGCCGTGTCAGGGAGGAGGACGAGCACGTCCATTGCTACATGGTTGCGTTAGAGGGCGGCAGGTTCTCCAATACCTGACAATATCTTCGGGGATCTCACTTCAACTATGATCCTGTGAGGGTTCCTTCTCTTTGGGTGTCCACCGCCCGCGCCGCAGGAACCGCGAGTGTCCTAGATTCTTCTGTAGTATTCGATCTTTAATTAGCTAGCCAGTGATGTACTATTCAATATTATATATTATTCGAGACGATGTATTCGAGATTATATCTATTATTCTAGACGAAGTATTCGAGATTATATCTATTATTCGAGACGATGTAATTTGAATACTAAATTGTTTTATATTTCTTTTGGATTAGTTAAATAAAAGCTATGGCAGACAATACCGACAGAGAGGGAGAACAGACCATGTTCGATATGATACGCGGGCCAGATGATGATCAGAATGAAGAAGATTATGACGGCTCCGAATTTCTAAACAACACCGGAGAGGGTGATATGATATTCGATCGCGACGACCGAATTGATGAAGTCATGAACTACGATTATGACGATGACGAAGAACATGTTGATCCTGAAACAACAAAGACTGGCGAGGTATATATATTTATATAAGCAGGTATCTGGTGATCATCACATGTTTTAAATGACTTGAAGATATATTAACGAATCGATCTTTGTTCTTTCAGCCATCCGGATCGAGCAAATCTTCAGGCAAAAGGACGAAACGAGGCCCGAACAAAAAGTTGAAGGAGGGCGTAAAGTACAATATCGAGGCAGTCAGACCTAATGGCGAACCATTAGCGCCTAAGAAGATTGCGGACAAGTTCGTTCGTCAGTGCGGAGTTCTTGTGAAAGACCAACTCCCGATCTCCCTTCAAGAATGGAGAGAGCCAGCAAAAGACAAAAGACAAAAAGGCAAAGAGGACGCTGCTCCACATCCAGATGTTACTTTTGTCGACAAGAATCAAAAAGATCTGCTTTGGGATACTCTCATGGAACATTTCACCCTACCAGATCATTTCACAGAAGCAGATGTGCAGAAAGTCAAGGACGCTGCTCTTAGGAAGATGGCGGTTGCATTCAAGAACCACAAGAATCGTGAATGGGACAAGTACGTCAAGGGAGGAAGGAAGACTCCGGTATTCGAGGGAATAGTAGAGAACCAACGTGCTCATTGGGACGATTTCGTGAAATTCAAGGATTCGGAATTAGCTAAGGAACGGTCGAGAATAAACAAGAAGAATGCCGAAAAAAAAGGATAAGTTCCATAAGCTGGGGCCAGGTGGCTATGCAGTGGCAATGCCTAAGTGGGATAAGTCTGAGATAGAGATGGAGGATGCAGGTGTCACTCCGATTACTAAGAGCTGGCCCCCCAGGTGCAGGACTTGGTTCTATGCGCATGGGGGGGGAGTTGGACCCGAAGACATGCAATGTTTCAATGAAGGCAAGTCTGAAGGGAGCCGACGATGCGATACTTGTTGCAATAGAAGAGGCACGATCGGGGGTGTTCCAGCCCAACAGAGAGAACGACGAGCTTACGCGTGCCCTGGGAAATCCTGAACACCCGGGAAGAACACGAGGCATGGGCGCTATTCCGTGGTATGAGGGGTTTTCAGACTGGAACACCGACTACAGAACCCGTGCGAGAAAGAAGATTGCGGAGGAGAAGAGGAGGAAGATGGAGGAGGAGCAGAGGAAGCGGGACTATAAATGCCTTCAAGGCCTAGAAGCAAGTCAAGTGGAATTGGCAGTCAAATTCCAGCGGCAGCAGGAGCAGATCGACTCACTTACCCAGCAAAGGGGGTCTCAACAGCTGCAGCTTCTAGCGGATGATCCAGCATTGGATAGCACCGCCCCATACATGCCGAGAAGCAGCGCGGGTTCCGCCCCGGACGACGCAATGCTGGGTAGATACCCCGTGGATGACATCACGGAGAACACTAACTATGAGCTACACATCAAAATAGCGAACATATCCATGAAGGTGGCGGACGCCGTTGCTTTTACAAATCCCCCCGAGGCAACCTTCCATTGCAACCCGATTCCAGCGGGCTATGCTCGTGTCTTGGTCGATGAGGTGGTGGACCCACCATATTCGGAGCTACATCTTGACATTCCTGGAGGTGACGACGAGCGCTTTCTCGGAGAGGCCAAACATCGTATCATCCTATGGAAAAAGGATTGCATCATCTTTCAAAGGCCACCGACACCGCGTCAGCCGACTCCTCGTCGAAGTCCGCCACCGAGTCAGCAGTCTCCCGCTCCTGCAAGTCCACCAAGTCCGGCAAAGTGTCAGGCCACTCCTCCTCCAAGTCCGGCAAAGTGTCAGGCCACTCCTCCTCCTCCAAGTCCGCCACAGCGTTAGACGTCCACTCCTCCTCCAAGTCCGGCAGAACCTCAGGCCACTCCTCCTCCAAGTCCGACACAGCTTCAGGCGGCCACTCCTCCTCGTCCAACTCAGCCCCGTCAGCCATCTCCGCCGCCTCAGCAATCGCAGAAGAGACACCCCGCAGCTATGGTGCGTAGCGGTACGAGTCGAGGTAGTACAGAAAGTACAGGCGGAGGCAAGCGATATAAATATGGTCCAAGACTCACGCCTCTTCCGCAGAGGGCTTATGACAGGTCCGAGGAGGAAATCACAGCCATATCGAAGGCCGAGGTCCAAGCTGAAGTTCTCAAAATCACTGTTGGACAACTCCTCGAGATCGAGCCCATGCCTGTGCTTAGAGAGGATGAAATAAAATGGAAATATGTCCGGGGCCAACCTTTGGTCGAGCCAGACAAGGTCAAGAACCTCCCAATGAGAATGTATGAATTGCATCAATGGTACATGAACATTACCAAGATTTCAGATCGATTGTCCCTCATGGTGAATGTCAAGGAGGATCATTACTTCCATGAGAAAGCTCTGTCCGTTGAGTATTCTGAACTGTTTCAGTTATACAATCAAGACACACTCGACAAATCTATCGTCAGTTGCTATTGTATGTAAGTGATTTCTTTCTGTAATTTAAGTCTCAAGCTAGCTGTAGTGATCCTTTTGATCAATCATTACCTGTAATTATCCTCACTATATTCTTTTCTGTGGTATTATGCAGGATGAAGATGTATGAAATGAGAAAAGCTGGACGCTATGGCATTGGGTTCATTGACCCAAACACCATTAATGAATACACATGGCGGATAAATCGACATCATCAAAAGGATGTAGAGGACAACATGCTAGAGTTCTTGAAGCGCCTCAAATACAATGAAGATATACTACTTCCTTACAACTTCCAGTGAGTCACACTATCTTGTACTACAAATTCTCTGTTTTTGCCTACTAGCTAGCTACATGTTTTTGCTTACATATGCCCGCTTAATTAAGACATGCAAACGTGTGTGCATGCAGATTTCACTGGGTCTTGTGTATCATTAAAGCTGACGATGGAACAGTTGAAATACTGGACTCACTACTCAAAGTTAAAACTGACTATAACATCTTGTTTGGGATAGTCAACAGGTAATTTCAATCATTATTAACTATATATCTCGGCCTATTTAGTTCGTCATTTCATGATATGAACTATTTAATAACCCCTTTATTCGTTTTCTTTGTCGGCGGGCAGGGCTTGGGCAAGGTTCATCAGCGTCACGGATGGCGAATGGAAAAAAAGCTTCAATGGTTTCGACCCAAGGTAAGTAATTAAGTAATACTAGCTAGCTAGCTAGCTGCCATCTCTTTAATTATCATGCTTGATTAATTATTATCTGATCAAATTCCATTCTCGTAAAGGCCCTGAAGCAGGCGCAGGGGACTGATCTGTGTGCATTCTGCGTTTGCGAGAACATTCGCATGATGGCGTCCGAAAGGAGCAGATCTCAAAGACAGGAATGGGTACGCTTGTCAGAACACTATTCACAATTTTTACATCATTATCAATATCTAGTCACACAACTAATACACATGCATATTGATCTCCTTCTTAACAGTTCAGAGAGGTGCGGGAGAAGCTCCTAGAAACGGAGCGCGTAGAAGCACTTCAAGAGGAAATAGCGGGACTTTTGCTCGACCAGGTCATAAATCCGAAGGGAGAATACTATTACCTGCTACCGCCCCCATGAAAACCACTGCCAATTGTCATCGTGCTCCGAAGGCACCAATTAGGCTAATGCCACTGGCTCCGAAGGCAACATGCATATGTAGGAGAAATTATATATAGCTAGCTATACATTTGTGTATGTGTGAATTAATTAATATGGTGGTTTGTGAGACATTGATAATATATATATATGCATGATTGGTTCTACTAGAAATTCTATTTATATATATATATATATATGCATAACGTGTACAATGTGTAGTATCGTAAAATACCAGCAAACGAAAAAGAATTAAAATGGAAACACAAAATTAAATGAAAAAGAAATCATAAAACTAAAAAAAACCCAAACCTTATAGTACCGGTTGGTATTACCAACCGGTACTAAAGGGCTCCAGCCCCCCCGGAGCTGGCTCGTGCCACGTGGTTGCCCTTTACCACCGGTTCGTGCTGAACCGGTACTAAAGGGGGGGGGGCTTTAGTGCCCACACTTTAGTGCCGGTTATGGAACCGACACTAAAGGGCCTTACGAACCGGTGCTATTGCCCGGTTCTGCACTAGTGTAACTTCTCACACAACAATCAACTTGGATAGAGAACATGTTAATAAGCGGCCATGTCATGCCGGCACACGGGAATAGCATCCTTGGACAAGCATGTAACATATACTAAACTGGCTGGCCTAGGCCCGTGTCCTTCTGTCCAAATACTTCAAAAAAATGACACACAAAAAATACACAAAGTCTAAAAAAATTAGGCAATATGTTATATGATATAAATATTGAGCTTTAGCAGTAGCTGCCTCATTTAAACTTTTCATCCCCAAAAAAGGGGTTGGGGGTGTTAAAAAGCTCTAAATTACAAAAGAATAAAAAACATTACAAAACAAATTACGCGTGCAAGGCTGGCCGTGCCTGTGCCGGCCTGCTACTAAACATGCGATGTCATACTTGGCATGAGGGCCTTACCCATTTTTTAGCAATATAAGCGGGCCTTACCTAGGCGGACGAGCACAACATACAACATGTCGCGGTCGAGCATGACCCGTTTAGTCCCATGTCAAAAATATGTCGGGTGTTTGAAGTAAAAAAGGTAAAGAATGAGAGAGTTGAATGAAAGATGATTCATGGATCTTTATTGATGATAGAAGTGGGGTATTTATACCCAGGTGGAAGTACACATGATTCTTGGCGGTCAAGTAAACACATGGTTATTTGAGAGTCAAGGAATTACATAGTTTCCTTGAGAGCCAAGAAAGTACATGGTTGCTTGAGAACCAAGCAACCTATCAAACAATTAACTTAATCCTAATTAGCTTAATTGATAAGCAACTATTATATTCTTAACACTCCCCCTTGTACAACGCCTCTTCTTTGGTACATCCATCATCTTGACAAATTCTTTAAATAATCTTCAATGTCTCCTCAAAAAACCAAGTGGGAAAAATATGAGGAGAATAGTGCAGATATGTTGTTAAAACTCCTTTAAACCCAGTGGGAAAAATAATAAGGAGAAAATGATGCAACATATAATGATTATTGTCTCTTGATAACTCATATGAGAAAAACCTTTGAAGAAGGAGAAAACTCATCGATGAGTTTAGAGAACAATTAATATGTCTTGAGTACTTTCTTTAAAAACCTTGATAGGGAAAATAGAAAGTATGACGTATGATCTTTGACAAGATATTGCCTCATTAAAAACCATTATGAGAAACTTTGATAGAAAACTCATAAGGGAAAAGAGTGCGATATAGTATGCCATTGAAAACTCCTTTAAAACCCAGTGGTAAAAATATAAGGAGAAAGTGTATGACATATACGGGCACTTGTGTTTATATTGTCTCATTAAAAACCTTTATGAGAAACTATTAGGGAAAACTCTTGAAGGGAAAAAGAGTACAATATATGCAATCTTAGGATTGTTAATAGGTTATAGATTTGGGAAATTACTCCCCCTGAACTTTGCAAACCTTGAGAATGTGTAATACAAATTTCATTGATATGATCATGACATTATGAATAATCTGTAGGATTTTCAAAGTATGTTGTTTGCATATTGTTTCCTCACTTTCTATAATTCGTGAGGATAAGTAATTTTCGAGCAATGTACTTTATGATATTGCTCTTCATATAACCTGTATTTTTTGAGTAACACAAGTGGTAGTGTCTTGATAAATCAAGTTATGTTATTCTGATGAATCTCAACCACATTATTTTGAGTGTGGTTAATCATTCTGCTAAGCCATGCATACTTTGCAATGCTTTTATATAAAGCAATTATGTCAGAATGATAACTGGAAATATCCACTAAAGCCCATTTAGATGACTTCCATATGAAGGCTATCCCAGCAAATTCAGTGATTGATATGGCATTGTTGGGATCAAAGAAATAGCCAATATCATTATATCATATCATGGCCATATCTTGTATTTACCAATGGAAATATCTAAGATTTATTGTGAGCTTGAGATATAAGCTGATATTTCTTATATTGACCATATACCTTTTGTTGGGGGTTGCACTCTGAACAAAGATAGCAAATATAGTGTCAGGCCTGACGTAGTTTGCAATTATATGAGTGCTTTGACATTAGTGAGATGTAGAACTTCAGGTCGTGATATCACTTCATTAACATGCCTAGTTATGAATGGATTTGTACCCTATCAGGGGTAGTATGACCATATTACATGTCTTTTATTGATATGATATATCCACATTGAACTTCTCGTATATGTTTTGGATATATGTAGATTGATATATGTATTCTTGAGAGAATGCTCAATTTGTAAGGTTAAGCTAAATTTGGTTGAATCCAAATTTTCCGTCTTGAGATGATTTTATGTATTTTTATGTCCTTTCGAGACATTGATGATGAAATCATCGATATACATGAGGTGATGTAAGCAAATAAATTTTTTGATTTCTTTATTAAAAAACATAAACAATCATCATTATCCGAGTAATACTTTTGAAGAAGGAACTCATTTAGTCGGTAGTACCATATGATTTTCGACTATTTCAAGTCATAGAGTGACTTATGAAGTTCTACGCAAAACTTGTTGCGATTTGCTTTTGGATTTGGAAGTATAATCCCTTCAGGGACTTCAATAGAGACTTCCGAAATAAGTGACTCATATGAGTATGTAGCCACTTCATCCATCAACTGCATGGATAATTTTTTATTGCCAATGATATTTAGTATCGAAACATAATTCCACTTATACCAAGAGGGTATGTTACATCGTAATCGATGTCGGGTCTCTGCTTGAACCCTTTTCTACAAGCCTCGCTTTCTCACCACCTCATTGAATTTGTCTATGAATGAGAAGTTTACAGTATTCCACACGGAAGATACTTATGAGGAGTAGGTATTACTGCAGTAAATACCACTCATTTGTTGAGCGAGTGCTATTCTTCATTACTTGCTTCCTTTTATGTGAACCAATATGAGTGCAAGAGGCACTCTACCATCGATTTCGGTTCTAGGACCAAAGGTTTTAGCAAATTGAGAAGAAATATATGTTGACAAACGTAGTCTCTAGTTTATATGATTTTGATGGAATCATTGAAGTTTGCTGATAAAATATTTGTTCCTTTTTAACTCCTTGTGATTTCCTACAACAAATGGAGTCAAGGTGTTTCGATGTCCCGGCACCAAAACATGTGTGCACATTTATGTCGGGCTTTGGATTATGAGCATCCAGTGAGGTGTCTTTCAACTTGATGTTGAATTACATTTACTGGTTGAGGATTTGATTTCCTCTGTTTCCGCGGAACCATATGAGAAGTTATATCTTGTCTTGTCAGATTTTCTCCCCCTCTTGCTCTCATTTGGGGAGAAGAGTGGTTTATCAGGTACCTCCACTCTTTCTACCACTTTACTACAGGAATATAGAATATAGTAACACCTTGTTATCAGTAAATGTATGCGGCAGATTTGTAATGTGTTGCAAATATATGATTCTCTAAACTTGTAGTTCAGATTCTTTGAGTATGTGGATATAAGGATTGAATGTCAATAACATTTCTAATTTATTTTTCGGCATTCTTTGTGGTACTTATCTCCCCCTAATGCAGGAAAATGTACTTATTGATGATGCAATGAGCATACGGGCTGTGAATAATTTTGATTGACGGATAAATTGTTATTCCTCACATAGATCACTAATTTTCTATGAGTGCCCATTGATGTACGCTGGAGTGGTGATATCGGTGTGTAACCGAATTATTGCAGGTGGGAAATACTTTGTTGATTTCCACGTAGTTACTACAAGGGGAAAGTAGTATGATATGCAGTTGGTATGATTTAGATCATACTTACGGTGTGTAAGGTCGTATGTGTCCAGCAAGAGGCTGGTAAATTTACAATTCTTTTAAAATGGTCATGTAATTCATAAGAAATTTATTTAACCATTCTGGGTATGTACATAGGGTACTGAATGCAATTAGAAAATTCTTATGAAATGAGTTCAACGGCATTGCCCATTTGAATGGGTTTATCCTTTGTTCAAGAGAATTTGCTCCTACTTTGATAAGTTAAGCAATTTATTGGGTAAGATCATGGTTGTGTGTTATAAGAGACACTTAAAAACATTTTATGAATGTGTATATGAGTACCATGAAGTATTGAATTACCCCAGATAACGGTTCAACATTCCACATATATCTTTTGATCGTGTTCAATGAAGAATAAGTGGCTCATTTAGAATTTTAAGGTGAGAGTTCCTTAAAACAGATTTCCCCTATGGCACATGAGGTGCACATATAATATGATGATATGGGGAATATTTTGCAACTTGTTAAGTTGTGACCAACAGAATTGTCAATAATTTTCTAATCATCCCCAAACTAGGATTAGAAAATCATTGTGTACGCAACAATATTGAGTATGAATTGAAACATACATTCAAATTTATTTAATATTGTATCCAAGGGATATAATATTGGACATTTACTACATGTAGTAGTACAGGTATAGGCTAATAATATGTTGGGATAATTAGGAGATTACCTGAGGTCTCCAATATTATTGAGTGCAAATGAGTTCATCCTCCATTTTCTGCACTAGACTTTGGTCCTCCTTATAATGAAGATCCTGAGAACAATCCTTTACCAGAATGTGGTTGTTATTTTCAAATTTTCAACTTTATCCCATTAAACTTATTGACCTTTTAATAAATTTGTGGTGTGGTTTGACCATATGTTTGAGGGTTTGGTAATCATAGGTACAATATTTATATAACCACACATTTGACAAACTTGAGAGTGGTCTTTTGATCATTTGAAAAATGATTGAATCCTATTAAGAGATAATTCTGTCTTTGGTTGTCTATTAGCCTCTACTTTACTTCGAGTTCCTCATGGTTCTATTTTGTGACCACTAACTTGCATAGTATTCTCGGTACTAGCAATAATTTTAAATTATGGTATAGCACCCGTTGGGTGAATCTGATGATTTTAAGAAATTCCATGTTACTTGATCATAAAAATGGTGGTACCATCTTAAGAGGATGTAAAGTGCATTAAATGATTTTCAACAGAATCCGTATATAGGAAAATATTTGTCACGAGATCTCAACTTGAAGTTGATTAAGTAATAAAATTGTGAGTTGCGCTAGACTTGAGGTCTTGAAAACTGAATGGTGGTCAATTGGTCATCTGCGATGTGCTCATTGTTTAGCTATTAAGAGAATAGCCATGACATATTATCTTGGCGGTGGAGTTATAGTGGCAACAATACCGCAGGTGGATACAATGACTAATGTCATGAATCATCTTAAAATAAAGACTCCCACCTAATCCTGAATTTAGTGCATTTGGAAATGTAAGCAATGAAAATGATTTGTTTGAGAACAATCATGGCCAAGGTGATCCTAGGTGAACCTAGGTGTATCCTTCAATACAACGCATGTGATGAAATCGTTGTTAATATTTTGGACTTCATTCTTGAGAAAGTATGTGACTTTAGAGTCACTGCCAAAACATAGATGTTGCTTGTTTGACATTGGTTAGTCACTGTGAAAGTATAACCACAATGTGATGTGGACATTGCAAAAGTGTTAAGACACTCAATCAATGCCATAAATTATGGGATCCATCTTGATGGGTGGACGAGACTATAATTATCAATAGTGACATAGGCTCTGATGCCATGTATTTTACCAATGTAATAGAAGGTAATCACCAGGGTATAGAAATATTAGCATAATTTTCTATGACATTTTCAAGCAAAGTGAGGCTTGGATTAGCACAAGATTACCATTTCGGCATATAGTGATTGCACATGAATAATATTTACTATGAGTGTAAATCATTTTAGTGAACAACAACAAATGCTTCGAAGGAGCATTTTTTAGTATAGCTGATGCTTTATACCCATATGTGTAGACCTCAATTTATATAGGATAATTTGAAGATAATCACCAGTATGGTGTAGATCTCATGGTAATAGAAAACATAGTCTGACTTTTGGCAGTAGATGTTCATATATCTATTACCTTATGTTATGCTATATTTAAGAAAAATCACTTTGATGGTAATCATCTGCCAAAGTAACATGATGTAGACCTTGCAGTGATAGTGGGTAGTCTACAAAATTTTGCAGTAGATGCCAGTATTACCTTTATGATATCTTGAGGTAGTCACATCTAATATTCATATTTGGAAGAGCACATTGAAAGTAGTCATCTTGTTAAAATGACAAGATGTAGACCTCACAGTAGTGGTAGATAATCTGCAAATGGTGCAGTAGATTTCACCAATACCTTGTGATTGACAAATTTGGGCATGTCATATGAAGTATGCAATTTATAATTCCTATTTGAATTTCATTAAGATTTGCAAGAAAAATTGTTTTCGACTGCAAAAATATAGTTGTCCCAAAATCAGATGTCATATATAATGTTTGCGGTAAAGACATAATTGATGTCCTAAATTCCAGAGAAATAGGATCTGAAATATAAGCAATACATTCTTTTGCAATGGTTTTGCCATTAAAAATGGTGTATAATTATTTTATGTAATTTAGGATGAACTGAGGTTCTCCCACATATGTTTTCTGAAACTGAGGGCTTATAGAATACAAATAGTAATAACCTGATGGTTAAAGTGCTACAACAAAGGGTTGTACTACAAATAACATGAGTATAGACAACTTGAGAGTTGAAGTTGAGGGCTATACTGCATGATGAACTAAGCCTGAGGGCTTAAAAGAAATTACAGGGACCTTTCTATAGATAACAGAAACTTAAATGCTTAAACTAAAAGATAGCCTAGAGGATAGAAATCCCCAATTTCTTCCATGCGGATAAGGATTAACATCCACCGCCGCACCGCTGGGAAGCGTTGCATTGGTTGGACCGCCTTGTGCCAGAGGAAGCCGCGCTGGAGGGCACGTTGCGCCGCACACTTGCCCAAATCAAGGAGGCAGGCCATGACTGAGAGGGAGCGCGGGGATGGAAGATGATGTGTGGGTGGAGGCGGCGTGGCTTTGGTACGCGTGCGGCCGGAGTCGAGGCGATGCCGCCACATGCCGGGGGGCTTCGCCGTGTGTGCTACCTCTTGAGCACTGCGTTGGATTTTCCCGAAGGGGAGAGGATGATGCAGTAAAGTAGAGTAAGTATTTCCCTCGGTTTTTGAGAACCAAGGTATCAATCCAGTAGGCGATCACGCATGAGTCCCTCGTAACTGCACAAAACGATAGCTACTCGCAACCAACACGATTAGGGGTTGTCAATCCCTTCATGGTCACTTACGAGGGTGAGATCTGATAGAGATGATAAATAATATTTTTGGTATTTTTGATATAGAGATGCAAAGTAAAAACTAAAAAGTAAAATGCAAAGTAAAAACAAAGCAAGTAATAAAGTAATGGAGATTGATATGATGAGAATAGACCCGGGGGCCATAGGTTTCACTAGTGGCTTCTCTCAAGAGCATAAGTATTCTACGGTGGGTGAACAAATTACTGTTGAGCAATTGATAGAAAAGCGAATAATTATGAGATTATCTAGGTATGATCATGTATATAGGCATCACGTCCGAGACAAGTAGATCGAAACGATTTTGCATCTACTACTATTACTCCACTCATCGACCACTATCCAGCATGCATCTAGAGTATTAAGTTAAAAACGGAGTAACGCCTTAAGCAAGATGACATGATGTAGAGGGATAAATTCATGCAATATGATAAAAAAAACCCATGCATCTTGTTATCCTCGATGGCAACAACACAATACGTGTCTTGCAACCCTTTCTGTGACTGGGTAAGGACACCGCAAGATTGAACCCAAAGCTAAACACTTCTCCCATTGCAAGAACTACCAATCTAGTTGGCCAAACCAAACGGATAATTCGAAGAGACTTGCAAAGATAACTCAATCATACATAAAAGAATTCAGAGAAGAATCAACTATTATTCATAGATAAGCTGGATCATAAACCCACAATTCATCGGTCTCAACAAACACACCGCAAAAAGAAGATTACATCGAATAGATCTCCACAAGAGAGGGGGAGAACATTGTATTGAGATCCAAAAAGAGAGAAGAAGCCATCTAGCTACTAGCTATGGACCCGAAAGTCTGAAGTAAACTACTCACACTTCATCGGAGAGGCTATGGTGTTGATGTAGAAGCCCTCCATGGTAGATGCCCTCTCCGGCGGAGCTCCGGAACAGGCCCCAAGATGGGATCTCGCGGATACAGAAAGTTGCGGCGGTGGAATTAGGTTTTTGGCTCCGTATTTGATCTGACGGGGGTACGTACGTATATATAGGAGGAAGGAGTACGTCGGTGGAGCAACAGGGGGCCCACGAGGCAGGGGGCGCGCCCAGGTGGGCGGACCTCCATCCTCGTGACCGCCTTTGGCACTTCTTGGAGTAGGGTCCAAGTCTCCTGGATCGAGTTCGGTGAGAAAATCACGTTCCCGAAGGTTTCATTCCGTTTGGACTCCGTTTGATATTCTGTTTCTTCGAAATACTAAAATAGGCAAAAAACAGCAATTCTGGGCTGGGCCTCCGGTTAATAGGTTAGTCCCAAAAATAATATAATAGTGGAAAATAAATCCCAATATAGTCCAAAACAGTAGATAAAGTAGCATGGAGCAATCAAAAATTATAGATACGTTGGAGACGTATCAAGCATCCCCAAGCTTAATTCCTGCTCGTCCTCGAGTAGGTAAATGATAAAAAAGAATTTTTGATGCGGAGTGATACTTTGGCATAATTTCAATGTGAATCTTCTTAACTGTGGCATGAATATTCAGATCCGAAAGATTCAAGACAAAAGTTCATATTAACATAAAGGTAATAATACTTCAAGCATACAAATTAAAGCAATCATCTCTTCTCAAAACAACATGGTTAAAGAAAGTTATCCCTACAAAATCATATAGTCTGGCCATGCTCTATCTTCATCACACAAAGTATTTAATTATGCACAACCCCGATGACGAGCCAAGCAATTGTTTCATACTTTAGTAATCTCAAACTTTTTCAACTTTCACGCAATACATGAGCGTGAGCCATGGACATAGCACTATAGGTGGAATAGAATGGTGGTTGTGGAGAAGACAAAAAGGAGAAGATAGTCTCACATCAACTAGGCGTATCAACGGGCTATGGAGATGCCCATCAATAGATATCAATGTGAGTGAGTAGGGATTGCCATGCAACGGATGCAATAGAGCTATAAGTATATGAAAGCTCAACAAAAGAAACTAAGTGGGTGTGCATCCAACTTGCTTGCTCACGAAGACCTAGGGCACTTTTGAGGAAGCCCATCATTGGAATATACAAGCCAAGTTCTATAATGAAAAATTCCCACTAGTATATGAAAGTGACAACATATGAGACTCTCTATCATGAAGATCATGGTGCTACTTTGAAGCACAAGTGTGGAAAATGATAGTAGCATTGTCCCTTCTCTCTTTTTCTCTCATATTTTTATTTATTTATTTTGGTGGGCTTCTTTGGCCTCTTTTTTTTATTTGGGCTTCTTTGGCCTCTTTTATTTTTCATAAACTCCGGAGTCTCATCCCGACTTATGGGGGAATCATAGTCTCCATCATCCTTTCCTCACTGGGACAATGCTCTAATAATGATGATCATCACACTTTATTTTTCTTACAACTCAACAATTACAACTCAATACTTATAAGAATATATGACTCTATATGAATGCCTCCGGCGGTGTACCGGGATATGCAATGAATCATGAGTGATATGTATGAAGATTATGAAGGTGTCCTTGCCACAAATACAATGTCAACTACATGTTCATGCAAAAAGCAATATGACAAAAGTAATGTGTGTCATATGAACGGAACGGTGGAAAGTTGCATGGCAATATTATCTCGGAATGGCTATGGAAATGCCATGATAGGTAGGTATGGTGGCTGTTTTGAGGAAGGTAGATGGTAGGTGTATGATACCGGCGAAAAGTGTGCGGTATTAGAGAGGCTAGCAATGGTGGAAGGGTGAGAGTGCGTATAATCCATGGACTCAACATTAATCAAAAGAACTCATGCACTTATTGCAAAAATTTAGAAGTCATCAAAAACCAAAGCACTAAACGCATACTCCTAGGGGGATAGATTGGTAGGAAAAGACCATCGCTCGTCCCCGACTGCCACTCATAAGGAAGACAATAAATAAATAAAATTGTGCTCCGACTTCATCACAAAGCGGTTCACCATACGTGCATGCTACGGGAATCACAAACTTCAACACAAGCATTCTTTAAATTCATAATCACCCCAACTAGCATTGCTTTGATATTATCACCTCCATATCTCAAAACAATTATCAAGCATCAAACTCATCTTAGTATTCAACACACTCAAAAGAAAGTTTCACAAATCTTGAATACCAAGTATATTAACATTAAGCAAATTATCATGCTATTAACAACTCTCAAAATAATCTAAGTGAAGCATGAGAGATCAATAGTTTCTTTAAAACAAATCCACCACCGTGCTCTAAAAGATCTAAGTGAAGCACTAGAGCAAAAATTATTACGCTCAAAAAGGTTTAAGTGAAGCACTATGAGCAAAATTGTCAAGCTCAAAAGATATAAGTGAAGCACATAGAGTATTCTAGCAAATCCTAAATCATGTATGGCTCTCTCAAAAGGTGTGTACAGCAAGGATGATTGTGGTAAACTAACAAGCAAAGACACAAATAATACAAGACTCTCCAAGCAAAACACATGACATGTGGTGAATAAAGATATAGCTCCAAGTAAATTACCGATGGAAGTAGACGAAAGAGGGGATGCCTTCCGGGGCATCCCCAAGCTTTGACTTTTTGGTGTCCTTGGATTATCTTGGGGGTGCCATGGACATCCCCAAGCTTAGGCTCTTGCCACTCTTTGTTCCATAATCCATCAAAAGAATTCACCTAAAACTTGAAAACTTCACAACACAAAACTCAATAGAAATCTCGTGAGCTCCGTTAGTGAAAGAAAACAAAAGACTACTTTAAGGTACTGTAATGAACTCATTCTTTATTTATATTGGTGTTAAACCTACTGTATTCCAACTTCCTTATGGTTTATAAACTAATTTATTAGCCATAGATGCATTGAAATAAGAAAACAACACACGAAAAACAGAATCTGTCAAAAACAGAACAGTCTGTAGCAATCTGTAACTAACGCAAACTTCTGGAACTCTAAAAATTCTAACAAAATAGGACGTACTGGAAAATTTGTTTATTGATCGTCAGCAAAAAGAATCAATGTAAAAGCACGTTTCTGTTATTTATTGATTTTTTTCTCGTGAGCGCAAAGTTTCTATTTTTCAGCAGAATCAAATCAACTATCATCATAGCTTATCCTATAGGTTCTACTTGGCACAAACACTAACTAAAACATAAAACCACATATAAACAGAAAGTAGATGGGTTATTTATTCCTAAATATAAGCAAAAACAAAAAACACAAAATAAAATTGTGTTGCCTCCCAACAAGCGCTATCGTTTAACGCCCTTAGCTAGGCATAAAAGCAAGGATAGATCTAAGTTTTGCCATCTTTGGTAGGCAATCCATAAGTGGCTCTCATGATAGATTCATATGGTAATTTTATTTTCTTTCTAGGGAAGTGTTCCATACCCTTTCTCAAGGGAAATTGGAATCTAATATTCCCTTCCTTCATATCAATAATCGCACCAATCGTTCTAAGGAATGGTCTACCAAGAATAATAGGACACGAAGGATTGCAATCTATATCAAGAACGATAAAATTTACGGGCACATAATTCCTATTTTCAACAATAAGAACATCATTAATCCTTCCCATAGGCTTTTTAATAGTGGAATCCGCAAGATGCAAGTTTAGAGAGCAATCTTCAAAGTCACGCAACTCTAGCAAATCACACAATTTGGTATTATCTTGCGCCATGGCAACAAGTAATCCAACACACAAGCAAAGGCAAACGAGAAAAAGGCGAAAGAGAAAGAGAGGAGGAGATTGGGAAAGAGAGGGCGAATAAAGCGGCAAGGGTGAAGTGGGGGAGAGGAAAACGAGAGGCAAATAATGTAATGCGAGAGATAGGGATTGTGATGGGTACTTGGTATGGTTGACTTTTGCGCAAACTCCCCGGCAACGGCGCCAGAAATTCTTCTTGCTACCTCTTGAGCACTGCGTTGGATTTCCCCGAAGAGGAGAGGATGATGTAGTAAAGTAGCATAAGTATTTCCCTCAGTTTTTGAGAACCAAGGTATCAATCCAGTAGGAGATCACGCACGAGTCCCTCGTACCTGCACAAAACGATAGCTACTCGCAACCAACGCGATTAGGGGTTGTCAACCCCTTCACGGTCACTTACGAGGGTGAGGTCTGATAGAGATGATAAATAATATTTTTGGTATTTTTGATAGAGATGCAAAGTAAAAACTAAAAGGCAAAGTAAAAACAAAGCAAGTAATAAAGTAATGGAGATTGATATGATGAGAATAGACCCGGGGGCCATAGGTTTCACTAGTGGCTTCTCTCAAGAGCATAAGTATTCTACGGTGGGTGAACAAATTACTGTTGAGCAATTGATAGAAAAGCAAATAATTATGAGATTATCTAGGTATGATCATGTATATAGGCATCACGTCCGAGACAAGTAGATCGAAACGATTCTGCATCTACTACTATTACTCCACTCATCGACCGCTATCCAGCATGCATCTGGAGTATTAAGTTAAAAACGGAGTAACGCCTTAAGCAAGATGACATGATGTAGAGGGATAAATTCATGCAATATGATAAAAACCCCATCTTGTTATCCTCGATGGCAACAATACAATATGTGTCTTGCAACCCTTTCTGTCACTGGGTAAGGACACCGCAAGATTGAACCCAAAGCTAAACACTTCTCCCATTGCAAGAACTACCAATCTAGTTGGCCAAACCAAACGGATAATTCGAAGAGACTTGCAAAGATAACTCAATCATACATAAATGAATTCAGAGAAGAATCAAATATTATTCATAGATAAGCTGGATCATAAACCCACAATTCATCGGTCTCAACAAACACACCGCAAAAAGAAGATTACATCGAATAGATCTCCACAAGAGAGGGGGAGAACATTGTATTGAGATCCAAAAAGAGAGAAGAAGCCATCTAGCTACTAGCTATGGACCCGAAGGTCTGAAGTAAACTACTCACACTTCATCGGAGAGGCTATGATGTTGATGTAGAAGCCCTCCGTGGTAGATGCCCTCTCCGGCGGAGCTCCGGAACAGGCCCCAAGATGGGATCTCACGGATACAGAAAGTTGCGGCGGTGGAATTAGGTTTTTGGCTTCGTATTTGATCTGACGGGGGTACGTAGGTATATATAGGAGGAAGGAGTATGTCGGTGGAGCAATAGGGGGCCCACGAGGCAGGTGGGTGCGCCCAGGGGGGGCGCCCTCCACCCTCATGACCGCCTCTAGCACTTCTTGGAGTAGGGTTCAAGTCTCCTGGATCACGTTCGGTGAAAAAATCACGTTCCCGAAGGTTTCATTCCGTTTGATATTCTGTTTCTTCGAAATACTGAAATATTCAAAAAACAGGAATTCTGGGCTGGGCCTCCGGTTAATAGGTTAGTCCCAAAAATAATATAAAAGTGGAAAATAAAGCCCAATATAGTTCAAAACAGTAGATAAAGTAGCATGGAGCAATCAAAAATTATCGATACGTTGGAGACGTATCAGCGTGCTGTTACCCGCCAGTCTAAGTCGCTCCATAGAAGACTGTGCACCGGAGGGTAGCGCAGAGCGCCGCTACATGAAGTGGGATGCTGATGCGGTCCAGTTCCTGAGTGCCTTCAACAAGTACTGTTGTAGTGGCGTGGCCGGTCCCAACGGTGCCGATTTCTGGTTGAACATGATTATGTACTATGAATAAAATTGGGAAAATAGCACCTGATAGGTATTGCGATCAATTTCACGTATTTGAAAAAAGTTCATCAAATTTGATAAAAAGTTCATGAATTTGAAGAAAGTTCACTGGATTCTGAAAAAAGTTCACTGGTTTGAGAAAAGTTCATCGAATTTGATAAAAGAAATTCACGAATTTGAAAAAAGTTCATCGATGTTGAAAAGACATTCAAGGATTTTCAGAAAAAGTTCACGAATACATAAAAGGTTCATCAAATTTGAGAAAAGTTCATTGAGTCTGAATATGTTCATCAAATTTGAAAAAAAGGTCATCAAAAAAGAGAAAAAGTTCATCGATTTGAAAAAAGTTGAACGGAATATAAAAAAGTTCATCAAAATTTGAAAAAGTTCTGGGAAAGTAAAAAAAATCAAATTTGAAAAGAAGTTCACTGATTTTGCAGAAGAAATTCATGAACAAAAAAAGTTTCTCGAATTTGATAAAGAAAGGGAAAAGGCAACAGAAAAAAGGAAAAAACAAGGAGAAAAGAGAAAAGCGATGAAGCATGTGAGTAATCACAAAGAGGTCTAGTGGTTGATTGGTTGTCTCGTCGTGCAATAAACTGCTAGTCGCGGGATCGAATCCCAACTCGCGCGCTCAGAACTGAAGAGAACAAGTCAAAATGGGCCGGCCCATACGTGTGAGGGCGTGTGCGCCCGTTAGGAAAATGAACAGTAATGGGCGCTAAAGGCGCCGAATAGTATTTGGCCCGTTTAGTCCCATGTTAAGCCAGGCCCGTCATTTGCTGGGCACGTGAAAATCGGCTCGTTCGGCCAGGCCACATCAGCGACATGCCAGCCCAGCATTGCGCCAACGGAGAAAGGCAGCACCTTCCCGTGCCTTTCCTCAATTGTATACATTTGATCACAATACAGCTTGCTTTCCTCAACTCCACTCCCATCCACATCCACCCCACCTCGCGGTTGAAATCACCGCCGGTGCGACCGAACTCCGGCCTGGTAAGTCTCCCGGTCATCCGAATCCATCGACGCCATGGTAATTCCTCTGCGGAGTATTCTGATGTTCACGGCGTCGGATTTGGTACAGGGGAGGTCAGGGGAGGGAGACCACGGAGGAAATGCCGACCAAGAGGAGCGTGGGAACCCTGGGCGAGAAGGACCTCAGCGGGAAGAAGGTGCTCCTTCGTGTCGTCCTGAACGTGTCGTTGGACGACAGCCAAAGGATCGCTGATGACAACCGCATCCGCTCCTCCATGCCTACTATCAAGTTCCTCATGGGGAAGGGCACCAGGGTCGTCCTGGCGAGCCATCTGGTGAGTAGAGCACACCCTTCTCGATCCGTGCCTGTGGCGTTTTACTGACAACTTTGTGTTGCTTGAGCTGAGGGTGTCAGATTCGGGGATTCAGTGTCAGGCCCAAGTTTTCTGTTAGTCCACTAATCTCTTGAGAGTGGGTGGGTTGGGGGGTGGATAACGAAGAAAGAAGAAAATTCTTTTAGCTAAGAACTGTATGTGCAGTAGCCTGTTAGTCTCGTCCTTATAAAAAAACCTATTCATAACAAAAAATAGTGAGAATAAACTTAGAATTCATTTTCTTGAATTGTTCGGTACCTTTCATACAAAACAGAGTCCTCTGTCTAGTTCATGTGAATTGCTTTTGTATATGTCGATTTGTCATTACAGTAATGTGTAAAACAATTTACTTATTATTTTTTTTCTACTCTTAGCGATGATGTGTTGCTTACTCCTTATTGATCAATGAGACTATGAGACTGCGTGGAGCTATATGGTGAGAAAGTCTCAGAGCCAAACCTCATGCCACTTTACTGGGTATTTTTACATTTTGTGAATTTTAACACTTAAACAAACCTAGAACTACATCTTTTTTACTTAAACCAGAATTTTAACACTTACTTCTTAGCCATATGATGTATTCGTTTCTTTATCTTTTCTTTTTCTTGTCTTGGTAGACATGCACTAGTAGAAAAAGAGCCAATTGTCCTGGTTCGTAAGGGCCTTTTGTCCCGATTTTGGAACCGGGACTAAAAGGTCGTTACTAATGCCCTTGACCTTTAGTCCCGGTTCTTACACAAACCGGGACAGATGGGCCTCCACGTGGCCGGTGCGGCGAGCCCAGGCAGGAGGCCCTTTGGTCCCGGTTGATGGCACCAACCGGGACCAATAGGCATCCACGCGTCAGCATTTCAGGTGCTGGAGTTTTTGTTTTTTCTAAAGGAGGGGGGGGGGGGTTGGGGGGGTTTTGGGGGGTTAATTTAGGTGTTTCATGTATTGTGTTAGCTAGCTAATTAATACAGAGAAGTGTCCTCTCTTATCTCCGTGCTTGGTCGACGCTACGTATTATACGTATAGAGAGGACTAGACACGCTAGCTAGTAAGCAAATGAAGGAAACAGAAGATCGTCATGAACATATGCATACAGAGAGAAGTGATATCGACCACCTCTCCTTCTTTGAGATATTGGTCGAACAACAAGTTCTTGTATATTTATCCGACGCTACTGGCTACATATATAGAATATAATTATCTCTTACAATATAATCTCCTAATTCCAAGTGAACTCAGGGTCCACATAGTATTCTCCGTCTTTAGCGATCACGTGGTCAAGAAAGAATGCCGCCAATTCCTCTTGAATTCCTTGCATAGGATCTGGTGGTAGAAATTCATCCTGCATCCGAAATATCTAATTTGAAGAAGGGGGTCAATACCTATATATGAATAAATGAAACTGAACACAAATGATGGTAATAAAATAAAATTGTGAATATTATTATTTACGCACTTCATATTGTTTGTCGGAGTAGCCCCGCTCACAGGTCGTGTGGCGGATGGACTCGCAAATGTAGTATCCACAGTAATTATTCCCTTGTTCCTGCCACAACCACTTTACAAGAAATAGAGGTCAATCAAACTGATAATTAGCAAGCATGCTAAATGGTATTGATGAAACTAGCGCTTGAATCACTAGGAGATGCGTGGAACATGCTACTATAGTACTTACTTTCGGGTGTCTAAATTCCAGCTTCTTCGGCAGTCCCGGAGTTTTTGAGGTGAATTTATTTCAAACCCTGCCAGACAAAGAAAACAATTATTTGATATCAGGAAATGAACAAATTGAAGTTGCCTATATGGTGCGATAATGATCGATTTAACTTACTTCTCTAGAATTGCAGTCATGTCCGAATACTCCTTGGGATCTTTTCGTCTCGAGTCTAAGACGGTTACTACTCCCTGCTCAAGCTTAATCTCTAGGAGAATATAGTGGAAGCTGCGCACGCATGCATAACTCATCAATTACATTACTATAACCTCGACTAATAAGGGAAACCGAATATGCACAAGACAGTAACACTCACTGGAATTCGTAAGGGAAGAGTATTATAGCTTTGTTTTGATTTAATATAAACGATTGTAGCAGCTTTGCCTCGGTATCTTTGGCCTGAAATTTAACCATATATGCATCTATGAGATTTGTGTTAATGAACACAATATCACCGATTTGTCTTTTCTTCAATTCGGCGATCTTCAATCTGCATAATATAGCGAGGATAATTAAAATACATGCAATGAAAGAGCTGACCTATATATAGAGACTTAATGACAGAAGTACTACTACTTACAGGCAGTAGCAAGTGATCATTAACTTATCGAGGGCCTTTAGATTAAAAAACTCAAAGAACTCCTCAAATGGAACATTCAACAGTTCAATTCCAACGAGGTTATGCTCTTCTCTAACTCTCAGCGTCAAAATATTCCTCCCCTCAGACTCTCTGCAGGTTTTCATATACCAATCATGGAATCTTCGCATCATCATTGTTAGAGATCTTTCATCTTTGATGAGAGGCTTCCCGTACTCGTATTTGTGTTCGTCCACCTCCATTATATCAAAATGTGCATCGTCGGGCAGGTAATCTCCAAGATCGTTATAACCGGGCACCATTGTCCCGCCCGGATGATTAGCGGCGACGCTAGACACCTGGAGCAGGGGGAACGATTGGTTCGCTTGTTCCCCGAGCTGGGCAACTTTTTTCCCAGCTCGTCGTTCTGCTAACTTTTGACCATTGACAGTACATCCCGACCGCTCTGCCTCGATAAATGACTTTGCAAGAATGCACTCATAGTTGCCTTTCACCGGAGACTTTGGTGGTTTCTTCAGGGCTGCCAGAGTACGCTTCACTTTTACCGGATCTATCTTCTTCTCCAGAGGTGGATTTTTCTTTGCTTTCACCCCTTCAAAGAAGTTGGTCACTTCAGCCTGCACGATCTCCGTGTTTTCCTCCTGGCTCCTCTCGTATGGTAACTTCTCTGGAGTCTTCAGAGAAGGACCGTATCTGTATTGCCTGCCTCTGGCTGTACTGCTAGACGCCGGAGCAGACGGAGCGGCTGCGGCTGTCTTTCCTTTCTTACGAGGCGGGGGAGAAGGACGACATGCCAGAGCAGCTGGAGCGGTGGTGGGTCTCTTCTGCCCTTGTTGACGAGGCGGAGAAGGAGGAGGCTGGCTGCTCGGGCGCGCCAGCACAGGCAGAGAAGGAGGCGGAGTGCTGCCACGTGCCAGAGAAGGAGGCTGAGTGCCCTGATCACTCGTCGGAGGAGGAGGCGGAGTACCCTGACTTGCCGAAGGAGTAGGAGGAGGCAGAGGCGTCCAGTTCAGAAGGTTGATGAGCTCCTTCCGCACTGAGCATGAAATGCATCCCTTGTCCGGATGGGTTCAATCGGCTTGCCATCGCGCGTGATTACTGTGATCTGAAACCTTTCATCCGAGCGCAACTTTTTCTTCGGGCCTCGTTTCTTTACCAAAGTTGTGCTCGATCCGGAGGCCTAGAGAAAAGAAGAAAGATGAGAGTTAATTAATATGTGTACATATGAAAACAATGAATGCATCAATTAGCTAGTCAGCAAGGGCTTAACTAATATATATACCTGGCCGGACTCGGTTCGGTCATCGGAGCCATCATCACGGTCTCCTTCTTGTACCTGCATTGGGTCACCGGAGCCATCTTAATCATAGCCTTCTTCTTGTACCGACATTAATGGGTCACCGGAGCCATCATAATCATAGCCTTCTTCTTCACTACCCCATCCTTCCAGACCATCGGTGTCGTTGAGAAACGACGTAACGACATCACTTCCTTTTGCGATTATGTCCCCCAACATCGCTTCTGTTGCTTCGTCTCGGGGGTGCTCCATAGTTTCTGCAAATATTTACAACATGGAAATTATTATTCAAACATGACATATGGGTATATATTAGTGGCAAACGTAGAACTAGCTAGCTAATCACAATAAGGAACCATATTAGTGGCCTCGACGCTGCATCTCTAGGGTTTTGGGGTGGCCTCGACAACGCTTCAAGGGTTTGGGGTGGCCTCGACACAACGCTTCAAGGGTTTGGGAAAATAATGTTATTAGGGAGAGGGTATATCAACCCCCCCCCCCTCATGTTGAAGTTATCGGGAGGGGTATATCGACAATGACATATACCCGATAAAAAATAAGAAGACAAAAGAAGAAATAAAAAGAGAAGAGGAAGAAAGGAATAGAAGAGAAGCGATCGAAGAAAAAAAGAAGAAAAAAAAGGAGAAGAAAAAAGGAATAGAGGAGAAGAAGAAAAAAATAGAATTTTTATTATATTTTTTTCTTCTTCTCCTCTATTCTAAATTCTATTTTTTTCTTCTTCTCCTCTATTCCTTTCTTCTTCGCCTCTTCTTTTTCTTTCTTTTCCTCTTCTTCCTCTCCTCTTCTTCTCCTTTCTTCCTCGTTTTATTTTCCTTTTTCCTCTCATTCTCTTTCTTATTCTTCCTTTCCTATTGCTAGATATATAAAACTTTTCTAAAAATGAAACTAACCTAAAATGTACTAAATCAGAGAACATATATAGATAAAACTTTTCTAAAAATCTAATTTTTGCATATATGAACATATATACACAGAGAATATACAAACATATATACATTTTTATAAAAAAGCAAAAATATCATATTCTATAAAAAATTATATACATATAATCTAAAAAAACATCATATTCTATAAAAAAATCATCATATATATGAATAAAAACAATTATGATAACATCATATATATCATCATATATATGAAAAAAACACGCATATAAATCATCACATATATTAAAAAAACAAGAAACAGGGGAGGGCGCCGGCCGGACCAAGGTGAGGAGGGGCAGGGGCACGGGGTCGGCGACGGGGCAGGGGGCGCGCCGAGGCGACGGCGACTACGGGGGCGGGGCGGGGCGACGCGCGTTGGGGCAGGGCCGGGGCGACGCACGTCGGGGCAGGATGGCGAGCGGCGACAACGTCGGGCGAGGGCGGCGAGCGGCGACGTGTCGGGCGAGGGCGCAGGCGACGGCGTCGGAGCAAGGCTCGACAGCGACAGCGACAGCGACGAGGAGTAGCGTAGGGGCGTCGGGGCGGAGAAGAAGTGATTTTTGCAGAAACTGCTAAGTGTTTCTTATATAGCAAAGGCTTTGGTCCCGGTTCTTGGCACCAACCGGGACCAATGCCACCCTTTAGTCCCGGTTGGTACCATCAACCGGGACCAAAGGTCTCTTTTCAGCAGCCCAAATGGCGGGAAGCAGAGGCCTTTGGTCCCGGTTGGTGGCACCAACCAGGACTAAAGGGGGGGCATTCGTACCGATTGGTGCCACGAACCGGTACCATTGCACCCCTTTAGTCCCGGTTGGTGCCACCAACCGGAACCAAAGGCCCCTGTGCTGCCCGCGTCACGGCCAAAGTTTAGTCCCACCTCGCTAGTTGAGAGGGGCGTGCAGTGGTTTATAAGCCCCACTACCGCACCCCTCTCGAGCTCCTCTCTATTCTAGGCTTACGGGCCTAATTGTTACTGCTATGCCTTCTGGGCCTTCTGGGCCTTCTGCGCGCCTGAATCCTGGCCCATGGATGGGTTTCTAGTTGTATTCAGGCCGTGGTGGCCTAGTTGGTGGCAAATTTTTTATTTTTACCAGTTTTTTTGTTTTCTTTTTTCTTTATTTATTTTGTTTTGTTTCTATTTACAACATAATACTTATTTATTTTATTTTATTTTGTTTATAATTACTTATTAATTTTATTTTATGATAATTCTTTTTGCTATTAAAGTTTCTAACAAAAAAAGTTTTTTATGAAAATTCTTTTTGCTTTTAATGAGTTTGAACAGAAAATACTTTGATAATTATAGTTGCATCAATTTTATATAATTTTAGTTTCAATAATACTCATCTGTTACAAAGGGATTTCCATTTTTTGAACTTATTTGAACTCCATAGTTTTTCTGTGTTCAAATGCACCATTCAAAGCCACATCATCAATTTACATTCCTTTCTGACTTCATTTGTTATTTTTCATGCATTTACTGATTATTTTGAGCTATAAGACCATGAAATTGAAAAGCATTTGAAATGAACTCTGAAAAGGTCCCAAGTTGGCATGGTATCATCATTTCATCCACATAGCATGTGCAAGAAAGTACAAAGGGTTACGGCAAAAACTGGATGCACTTCGTGTACAAAATAGACAATCTCCTTCGAAGTATCAGGGTTTCATACGGAAACTCGTCTGTTACAAAGGGATTTCATTTTCTTGAACTTATTTGAACTCCATAGTTTTTCTGGGTTCAAAATGCACCATTCAAAGCCACATCATCAATTTACAACCCTTTCTGACTTCATTTGTTATTTTTCATGCATTTGCTGATTATTTTGAGCTCTAAGACCATGAAATTGAAAATCATTTGAAATGAACTCTGAAAAGGTTCCAAGTTGGCATGGTATCATCATTTCACCCACCTAGCATGTGCAAGAAAGTACAGAGGGTTATGGCAAAAACTGGATGCACTTCATGTACAAAACAGACAATCTTCTTCGAAGTATCAGGGTTTCATACTGAAACTCGTCTGTTACAAAGGGATTTCATTTTTTAAACTTATTTGAACTCCACAGTTTTTTTGTGTTCAAAATGCACCATTCAAAGCCACATCATCAATTTACAACCCTTTATGACTTCATTTGTTATTTTTCATGCATTTACTGATTATTTTGAGCTCTAAGACCATGAAATTGAAAAGCATTTGAAATGAACCCTGAAAAGGTTCCAAGTTGGCATGGTATCATCATTTCACCCACATAGCATGTGCAAGAAAGTACAGAGGGTTACGACAAAAACCGGATGCACTTCGTGTACAAAACAGATAATCTCCTTTGAAGTATCAGGGTTTCATACGGAAACTCGTCTGTTACAAAGGGATTTGATTTTTTTTGAACTTATTTGAACTCCATAGTTTTTCTGTGTTCAAAATGCACCATTCAAAGCCACATCATCAATTTACAACCATTTCTAACTTCATTTGTTATTTTTCATGCATTTACTGATTATTTTGAGCTATATAAGACCATGAAATTGAAAAGCATTTGAAATGAACTCTGAAATGGTTCCAAGTTGGCATGGTTACAAAGGGATTTCACCCACATAGCATGTGCAACATATAGCTCTCCGGAGCATCTAATTAAACCATACGTTGAAATTATGTAAAACATTTATATGCAAAAACAAATGCGATCATAATCGCAACCAAGGTAACAACTGATCCAACTGCATAATGATACCAAGCCTCGGTATGAATGGCATATTTTCTAATGTTTCTAATCTTCAAGCGCATTGCATCCATCTTGATCTTGTGATCATCAACGACATCCGCAACATGCAACTCCAATATCATCTTCTCCTCCTCAATTTTTCTTATTTTTTCCTTCAAGTAATTGTTTTCTTCTTCAACTAAATTTAACCTCTCGACAATAGGGTCGGTTAGAATTTCCAGTTCAACCACCTCCTAGATAAATAAAATCTATGTCACGTTGGTCGGCATAATTGTCATAAACAATAAATGAACCAAATAGTTATCAAAAGATAATATATACCACATCCGAGTCATAACAGGACGAGGGCCGACGGGGGTGGATACCAAAACCATCGCACTATATAATAACAAGAAATAATAAAAGTAAGAAAATCAGACAAGTATCTATCTGAAGTAAGAAAATTTTCTTTCAGAAAGAAGATAAGAACAAGAGGCTCACCACGGTGGTGCCAGCGACGAGATCGGTGCGGGCGATCGACGGCGGTGAAGACGGGGACATGACATGACAGACCGCTAAACCTAGACAAATCTCGGGGAAAATGGAGCTCGGAGCTCGAGTTTCGAGAGGATAACGATTAACTAGCGTGGCTCGGACATTTCATCGAACACCTCATGTACATAGGAGGTGAGCTAGAGCACCCAAACGCCCTCCCCTCACCGGCCAGAAAAAACAGAGCACTGTGGAGTGCTCTGCTATGCCGATGGGGTATATATAGGAAACTCATTTGTCCCAGTTCAAGCCATGAACTTGGACCAATGGTTGTGGGCCACGAGCGAGGACCATTGGTCCCAGTTCGTGCCAGGAACCGCGACAAATGGGTCCATACGAACCGGGATCAATGCCCACGAGGCCCCGGCCAGCCCCCTGGGCTCACCGGGACGAATGCCCCCATGGGTCCCAGTTCTTGACTGAACCGTGACTATTGGGCTGGCCAGGCCCGAAAGAAAGCCCTGTTTTCTACTAGTGATGTCCTTCACATAGAAAACATGCGCCACATCATTGTCTAGGATGAATGGTTCGTCTGCATACGCAAGATTGTTGAGATCCACTGTTATCATTCTGTACTACAGGTCTTCCGTTACCCCGCCTCGTGTCAGATTGACCCATTTGCACCGAAACAGAGACCTTCAAACCACGTCCATAGTCAAGTTCCCATATCTCCTCTATGTAACCATAATATATGTCATTTCCCCTCTTAATTGCTACATCAAAGTGCACATCACTGTTTTGGTTGGTGCTCTTTTTATCTTGGGCAATTGTGTAAAATGTATTCCCATTTATCTCGTACCCTTTGAAAGTCATTATATTCGAAGATGGTAACTGGGACAGCAAGTACAGGTCATCTTCAATACCGTCGTCATGCATGGCACATGTCTGCAACCAACCGGCGAAAGTCCCTGTTTGTTCACGTGTAATCCAGTCGTCAGACTGCTCCGGGTGTTTGGAGTGTAGAATATTCTTGTGTTCCTCGATATATGGAGCCACCAAGGCGGAATTTTGTAGAACCTTGTAGTGTGCTTGAGTGAGAGAATGCCCGTCCATACATATTATTTGTTTCGGTCCTAGCGTGCCATTTCCACCCAGTCTACCCTCATGTCGCGATTCAGGAACACCAATCGGCTTAAGGTTGGGAATAAAGTCAACACAAAACTCAATGACCTCCTCATTTTCATGGCCCTTGGAGATGCTTCCTTCTAGCCTAGCGCGGTTGTGAACATATTGTTGGGGAACGTAGCAAAAATTCAAAATTTTCCTACGTATCACCAAGATCTATGTATGGAGAAACCAGCAACGAGGGGAAGGAGAGTGCATCTACATACCCTTGTAGATCGCTAAGCGGAAGCGTTCAAGAGAATGGGGTTGAAGGAGTCGTACTCGTCGTGATCCAAATCACCGGAGATCCTAGTGCCGAACGAACGGCACCTCCGCGTTCAACACACGTACAGCCCGGTGACGTCTCCCATGCCTTGATCTAGTAAGAAGAGAGGGAGAGGTTGAGGAAGACTCCATACAGCAGCAGCACAACAGCGTGGTGGTGATGGAGGAGCGTGGCAATCCTGCAGGGCTTTGCCAAGCACCGCGGAAGAGGAGGAGGGAGAGAGGTAGGGCTGCGCCAGGGAGAGATCAAACTCATCTGTTGGCAGCGCCAAAACCCTCAAGTATATATAGGGGGAGAGGGAGAGCTGCGCCCCACCTAGGGTTCCACCCCTAGGGGCGGCGGCCAACCCAAACCCATCTAGGGTGCGGCCAAGGGGGGGAAGAGGGGAAACTTGCCCCCCAAGTTAGGTGGGTGCGCCCCCTCCCCCAAACCCTAGGCGCCTTGGGCCCTTGTGGGGGGGGGGGGGCGCACCAGCCCACCTGGGGCTGGTACCCTCCCACACTTGTCCCATGCAGCCCTCCGGGGATGGTGTCCCCACTTGGTGGACGCCCGGGACCCTCCCGGTGGTCCCGGTACGTTACCGATAAAACCCGAAACTTTTCTGGTGACCAAAACAGGACTTCCCATATATAAATCTTTACCTCTGGACCATTCCGGAACTCCTCGTGACGTCCGGGATCTCTTCCGGGACTCCGAACAACATTCGGTAACCACATACAAACTTCCTTTATAACCCTAGCGTCATCGAACCTTAAGTGTGTAGACCCTACGGGTTCGGGAATCATGCAGACATGACCGAGACGTTCTCCAGTCAATAACCAACAGCGGGATCTGGATACCCATGTTGGCTCCCACATGTTCCACGATGATCTCATCGGATGAACCACGATGTCAAGGACTTAATCAATCCCGTATACAATTCCCTTTGTCTAGCGGTATTGTACTTGCCCGAGATTCGATCGTCGGTATGCCGATTCCTTGTTCAATCTCATTACCGGCAAGTCTCTTTACTCGTTCCGTAACACATCATCCCGTGATCAACCCCTTGGTCACATTGTGCACATTATGATGATGTCCTACCGAGTGGGCCCAGAGATACCTCTCCGTTACACGGGGTGAAAAATCCCAGTCTTGATTCGTGCCAACCCAACAGACACTTTCGGAGATACCTGTAGTGCACCTTTATAGCCACCCAGTTACGTTGTGACATTTGGTACACCCAAAGCATTCCTACGGTATCCGGGAGTTGCACAATCTCATGGTCTAAGAAAATTATACTTGACATTAGAAAAGCTTTAGCATACGAACTACACGATCTTTGTGCTAGGCTTAGATTGGGTCTTGTCCATCACATCATTCTCCTAATGATGTGATCCCGTTATCAACGACATCCAATGTCCATGGTCAGGAAACCGTAACCATCTGTTGATCAACGGGCTAGTCAACTAGGGGCTTACTAGGGACATGGTGTTGTCTATGTACCCACACATGTATCTGAGTTTCCTATCAATACAATTATAGCATGGATAATAAATGATTATCATGAACAAGGAAATATAATAATAACTAATTTATTATTGCCTCTAGGGCATATTTCCAATAGTCTCCCACTTGCACTAGAGTCAATAATCTAGTTCACATCGCCATGTGATTAACACTCACAGGTCACATCGCCATGTGACCAACATCCAAGAGTTTACTAGTGTCATTAAACTAGTTCACATCATCATGTGATTAAGACTCAATGAGTTCTGGGGTTTGATCATGTTTTGCTTGTGAGAGAGGTTTTAGTCAACGGGTCTGTAACATTCAGAGCCGTATGTACTTCGCAATTCTCTATGTCATATTGTAAATGCTGCTTCCACGCTCCACTTGAAACTATTCCAAATGGTTGCTCCACTATACGTATCCGGTTTGCTACTCAGAGTCATTTTGATAGGTGTTAAAGCTTGCATCGACGTAACCCTTTACGCTGAACTCTTTATCACCTCCATAATCGAGAAACATGTCCTTTATTTACTCCAAGGAAAATTTTGACCGTTGTCCAATGATCTATTCCTGGATCATTCTTGTACCCCTTGACTAACTCATGGCAAGGCACACTTCCGGTGCCGTACACAACATAGCATACTATAGAGCCTGCGTCTGAAGCATGGGGGACGACCTTCGTCCTTTCTCTCTCTTCTGCCGTGGTCGAGCTTTAACTCTTAATTTCATACCTTTACAACTCAGGCAAGAACTCATTCTTTGACTGATCCATCTTGAACACCTTTAAGATCATGTCAAGGTATGTGCTCATTTGAAAGTACCATTTAGCGTTTTTTGATCTATCCTCATAGATCTTGATGCACAATGTTCAAGCAGCTTATTCCAGGTTTTCTATTGAAAAACACCTTTCAAATAACCATATATGCTTTCCAGGAATTCTACATCATTTCTGACCAACAATATGTCAACAACATATACTTATCAGAAATTCTATAGTGCTCCCACTCACTTCTTTGGAAATACAAGTTTCTCATAAACTTTTGTATAAACCCAAAATATTTGATCATCTCATCAAAGCGTACATTCCAACTCCGAGATGCTTACTCTAGTCCTTAGAAGGATTGCTGGAGTTTTGCATATTTGTTAGCGTTCTTCAGGATTGTCAAAACCTTCTGGTTGTATCACATACAACCTTTCCTCAAGAAAACTGTCGAGGAAACAATGTTTTGACATTCTATCTGCAAGATTTCATAAATAATGCAGTAACTGCTAATCCAATTCCAACAGACACTTAGCATTGCTACGAGTGAGAAAGCCTCACCGTAGTCAACTCCTTGAACTTGTCGGAAAACATCTTAGCGACAAGTCGAGCTTTCTTAATGGTGATTCTTACCATCATTGTCTGTCTTCCTTTTAAAATCCATCTGTACCCAACGGCCTTACGACCATCAAGTATTAAAGTCATGGATCCTTTCTCGGATTTTATGGCCTCGAGCCATTCGTCAGAATCCGGGCCCACCATCGCTTCTCCATAGCTCGTAGGTTCATTGTTGTCTAGCAACATGACCTCCAAGACAGGATTCCCGTACCACTCTGAAGCAGTACCTGTCCTTGTCATCCTACGAGGTTTGGCAGTGACTTGATCCAAAGCATTATGATCACTATCATCAGCTTCTACTTCAATTGGTGTAGGTGCCACATGAACAACTTCCTGTGCCCTGCTACACACTGGTTGAAGTGATGGTTCAATAACCTCATCAAGTCTCCACCATCCTCCCACTCAATTCTTTTGAGAGAAACTTTTCCTCAAGAAAGGACCCGTTTCTAGAAACAATTAATTTTGCTTCTGGATCTGAGATAGGAGGTATACCCAACCATTTTGGGTATCCTATGAAGATGTATTTATCTGTTTTGGGTTTGAGCTTATCACGATGAAACTTTTTCACATAAGCGTCGCAGCCCCAAACTCTTAAGAAACGACAACTTAGGTTTCTCCAAACCATAGTTCAAACGATGTCGTCTCAACGGAATTACGTGGTGCCCTATTAAAGTGAGTGTGGTTGTCTCTAATGCCTAACCCATGAACGATAGTGGTAATTCGATAAGATACATCATGGTACGCACTATATCCAATAGGGTGCAAATATGATGTTCGGACACACCATCACATTATGGTGTTCCAGGCAGTATTAATTGTGAAACAATTTCCACAATGTCTTAATTGCATGCCAAAGCTCGTAACTCAGATACTCATCTCTATGATCATATCATAGACATTTTATCCTCTTGTCACGATGATCTTCAACTTCACTCCGAAATTACTTGAACCATTCAATAATTCAGACTTGTGTTTCATCAAGTAAATATACTCAGTATCTACTTAAATCATCCGTGAAGTAAGAACACAACGATATTCACTGCATGCCTCAGCACTCATTGGACTGCACACATCAAAATGTGTTACTTCCAACAAGTTTCTATCTTGTTTCATTTTACTGAAAACGAGGCTTTTTAGTCATCTTGCCTATGTGGTATGATTTGCATTTCTCAAGTGATTCAAAATCAAGTGAGTCCAAACGATCCATCTGCATGGAGTTTCTTCATGCGTATACACCAATAGACATGGTTTGCATGTCTGAAACTTTTCAAAACGAGTGAGTCCAAAGATCCATCAACATGGAGCTTCTTCATGCGTTTTACACCAATATGACTTACATGGCAGTGCCACAAGTAAGTGGTACTATCATTACTATCTTATATCTTTTGGCATGAAAATGTGTATCACTACGATCGAGATTCAATAAACCATTCTTTTTAGGTGTAAGACCATTGAAGGTATTATTCAAATAAATAGAGTAACCATTATTCTCCTTAAATGAATAACCGCATTGCGATAGACATAATCCAATCATGTCTATGCTCAACGTAAACACCAAATAACACCAATCTCGATGGTAGAGGGAGCGTGCGATGCTTGATCACATCAACCTTGGAAACACTTCCAACACATATCGTCAGCTCACCTTTAGCTAGTCTTCGTTTATTCCGCAGCCTTTTATTTTGAGTTACTAACACTTAGCAACCGAACCGGCATCTAATACACTGGTGCTACTAGGAGTACTAGTAAAGTACACATTAACATAATGTATATCCAATATACTTCTATCGACCTTGCCAGCCTTCTCATCTACCAAGTATCTAGGGTAATTCTGCTTCAGTGTCTATTCCTCTCATTACAGAAGCACTTAGTCTCGGGTTTGGGTTCAACCTTGGGTTTCTTCACTGGAGCAGCAACTGATTTGCCGTTTCATGAAGTGCCCCTTCTTGCCCTTGCCCTTCTTGAAACTAGTGCCCCTTCTCTTTACTCGTTCCGTAACACATCATCCCGTGATCAACCCCTTGGTCACATTGTGCACATTATGATGATGTCCTACCGAGTGTGCCCAGAGATACCTCTCCGTTACACGGAGTGACAAATCCCAGTCTCGATTCGTGCAAACCCAACAGACACTTTCGGAGATACTTGTAGTGCACCTTTATAGCCACCCAGTTACGTTGTGACGTTTGGTACACCCAAAGCATTCCTACGGTATCCGGGAGTTGCACAATCTCATGGTCTAAGGAAATGATACTTGACATTAGAAAAGCTTTAGCATACGAACTACACGATCTTTGTGCTAGGCTTAGGATTGGGTCTTGTCCATCGCATCATTCTCCTAATGATGTGATCCCGTTATCAACGACATCCAATGTCCATGGTCAGGAAACCGTAACCATCTGTTGATCAACGAGCTAGTCAACTAGAGGCTTACTAGGGACATGGTGTTGTCTATGTACCCACACATGTATCTGAGTTTCCTATCAATACAATTATAGCATGGATAATAAATGATTATCATGAACAAGGAAATATAATAGTAACTAATTTATTATTGCCTCTAGGGTATATTGCCAACACATATTTCTATAAGACTCTCATGAACCTCTCAAAGGGGAACATATTGTATAGAAATACAGGACCCAGAACGACAATCTCTTTGCATAGGTGAACTAGGACGTGTGTCATGATATTGAAGAAGGATGGTGGGAACACCAACTCGAAACTGACAAGACATTGCACCAAATCATTCTCTAACCTTGGTATTATTTCTGGATCAATTACCTTCTGAGAGATTGCACTGAGGAATGCACATAGCTTCACAATGGCTAATCGAACGTTTTCCGGTAGAAGCCCCGTCAATGCAACCAGAAGCAGCTGCATCATAATCACGTGGCAGTCATGAGACTTTAGGTTCTGGAACTTTTTCTCTGCCATATTTATTATTCCCTTTATATTCGATGAGAATCCAAACGCAACCTTCATACTGAGCAGGCATTGAAAGAAGATTTTCTTCTCTTATTTGATAAGAGCGTAGCTGGCATGACCCTGATGTATGCCGTCTTTTCCGTGCATACGTTGCTGGTCCTCCCGTGTCTCCGATGTATCTTTTGTCTTCCCATACACGCCGAAGAAGACAAGCAGGGTCACGCAAAGATTCTTTGTCACGTGCATCATGTCGATTGCAGAGCGGACCTCTAGGTCTTTCCAATAGGGTAGGTCCCAAAATATAGATTTCTTCTTCCACATGGGTGCGCGTCCGTTGGCATCATTCGAAACAGATTGTCCGCCTGGACCCTTTCCAAAGATTACCTTTAAACTTGACCATATCATGTACATCATCACCAGTACGGTGGCGAGGCTTCGTCCGATGATCTGCCTCACCTTTGAAATGCTTGCCTTTATTTATTACGGGATTCCTACTCGAAAGAAATCGATGATGTCCCAAGTACACATTCTTCTTACACTACAACATGACCCCCACTATAGCAACGCTTTTTTCCGTATCTAGAAGGCCATATATGCGCTGTTAGTGTATTTACCAACGGTTTGGGGTGCGTTGCCTTATCCAGTGTTGCTAGTGTGTAATGCAACGCTTATACCGGCGTTGGTAAAAGGTACCATTGCAAAAATGCAACACATAGAACTGACTTGTGCAACATGTTTTATAAGTTGGTGATTAATGTAGTCATCAAAATCCCATTGCTTGTCAACAAAAAAATCGCAACGGTTCAAGTGTTGTACATATATAATGTGAAATATATAATTATTTTATATATATTGCCAGCAACTAAATTAATGCTCCACGTAATTGGCGATAGATGTGTATTTCAAGTGAAGAAAAACTAAGAGAATATTACTCACATATAATGAAGAAATCATATATTTGATAAAATTGTGGGTTACAATATTGGATATTACAAGAGGAACATCATCCCAATCTGATGCATAATCTAAATATTTTCGACACATCGAAAGTTCAACCAAAAGTATCCATCAACATCCCTAAAACTTATCTAAAACTTAACTGAGGAACATCACCCATCACCCAAAATGAACATCCCTACAACTTAACGAACAATAAAAGCATCCATCATCATCATCATCATCATCATGGACAGGAGCATCATGATCTTCACACACCCATATAATCATCCATTTATTTTTTGCATCTACAAACAAAAAATCAAAATGAACTGTTAACACACAGTGCATTAACATATGCAAGTTGTTGTAGAGACAGAATATTAGTCATTGTATATGCTCTGATATATCTCTGTATGCAAACTCGATCCAGAAATTCATCTACAAAAGCTGAGTAATATTTACTTTCTCTAGGAAATCACATTAGTAATTTTTTGAATTCTATATACATTGCACACTTCATAAAAATAACAAATATTACCGCCGATGTAACCATGAATGAATTGCATAATCTTAGCATATGAATATCGGATTTGCGATTCAATCCCTATCGTCGTACAATATAATTGACAATTATATTGTTCTTCAACAATGCAAGGATCAACCTCCCAGCCTTTGCTACATAGCAGGCAGAATTTTCTTCAAACATTGTAAAAAGGCTAGTAAGGTGATTCTACTTTTCATACTAGTCATGAACCCATGCACAGACTAACATTTTGTGTTTCACATTGTTAGCTGGGAATAACTACTATGGTGATCCAAAATAGTTAGCTTCAATATGACATCAATAGTTAGCTTCAACAGAAGCCTTGTACAATGCACACTTATTCTCATGACGGTGGCCTTGGTCTGATGTGGTTAGGAGAAGACACCAAAAAGGATTGGTGCGAAATTTCTTAGATTTACAGACCATACGCAAGAATATTCGTATGTCTTTAGAATTTGCAATATATTAGGCCTAAGTTTTAAAGCATCGATATGACCATAGAAAATAAAAGTATGCTTGATGGCACATATAGTTTCACATCCAGGGACAAAAGCTATGAAGAAACTTACCTTATCAAATCAAATATGAGGCCGAATTGGTAATTCTCAAGTTCATCCTCTCCTCTGCTTGCATGCCACATACCTAACTGGTACACGTGCTAATTAGCTCAAGTAAACACTTGTTTTCTTTTAAACTAAAAACAAACCATGATAATTTGCGTGCTGCAAATACAATATAACATATGTTTTCGGTGATGCATAGTGACATAAATATTACAAATGGCACAAATAATGATGAGTAAATATTTTGTGGGCAACGAACAAAAGTGAGAGTTGAAACTCTGGACCCAAAAAAGCATGGTTGCAAATCGATAGTGTGTGTACTGTTCTAGCTTTCTAGGAACATCTTATTGGGCAAAACCAGCAAATTTATATTGAAATTGCTAAAAGAGTAACTAATTTATCGTGGAATGGCTACAGGAGTACCTTAATTTTAGAGGGACAACTTGTAGGCGCTTGTTTCCTTGGAGTGTATTTCATGAGTACATAGTACTGAAAAGTAGTAGTACATCACAGGTTAATCCTTTTATATAGTTTGTTCTTTCCCTTCCCGTATGGAATTTGCAAAACAAAACCGTTTGGTCTTTCCATCATTCATACATACAATAGGCAGAATAGAACACGTTCCTGACTTTTAATGCGGAATAGTACCCCAAAAAATGCGGCTATAGGAGCACCGTATCCTGAACTCATGATACCCACAAATACTAATATCCTTTTTTAGTTGAAAAGGCAAACTTCTAATATTAAAATATTTCTCATGATTTTTTTAAGAGGATACATCGAGATACCATGTTACCACGAAGAGAGTCAAAAGATAATACAATTACGCTTTATCTGGTCTGAAAGTGCATATGAATATAGAATATAATTTGTATTGGCCACCATACTGAGATAACAATACATCAACTCCCAATTGTAACAGAAGCACCTATATTATTTTTGGAAAGTAAGGGAAAGCATCTAAATTACCGCCAAATAATGGTTGAAATATTCATCATTTGGTACTAAAAACACCTTGCTGATGATATAGTCTGGCATAATAATCATATCTGACTAACATAACTCAAAGATCAACTTTTATTTTAGAAAAGGAAAAGAAGCACCAATCTGCAAAATATAAATAAATAACTAATATTAATAAGAAATTAAATAATTCTGCTCAGTTTCAAAGCCAACATGGCAATACAGAAGAAACCATATACATACTCTGGTTGCAGCAAGTGCACTGCAAGCCATGCAGACTAAGTTAATACGTACAATAGTATAAGTCTTGTATATAGTGCATGATAGTCAACTTGATTTACAATCTCTTATATGTTTGTAGTTAATATATGTTATGTTAAATTAATTGCTGCACTTTGTTGCTGTTCAAGCATATCAATTTGCATAGTATAGAGAGGCCCGATCATTACCTTGCATGTAATATTAATAAGTGGACGAGTAAATATTGAGATTGGGTGCTACTTTGCGAGCTTAATCGTGCGTTAATGAACAGTTGAAGAGCCTGATCTTCTTTCTTTTACAAAGAAAAAATAGATGTAGTCATACCTAGAATGAAATCTGTGGCAGCACCGCAGCAGTATCCATCCAGTCCTATTAGTAAGCGTGCTCAGGTCCTGCCCTGCTTTCCTCTCTGACTCGTCATGTCAATTCGGACGCCGTTTACATGCATAGTACTGTGGAGGTAGATGGTCAATTTAGCAAAGTAGATTTGTGAGGCAGGTATTTTGGGCGTGGCCCGCTGGTTACATCGGCAGCAGCTGCGAATTGGATGACGGCAAGGACGGATCGCGCGCTAAGAACATGCGCCGTTGGTACATGAGATGGCTTGGATTTGAGGGAAAACTTGGTGGGCAGTACATGGCCGTACCTTAGATTCGCCGTTGGTCGCAGGAGTGCCATGACGAGGGGCGGCACGCCGGTATGCAGGGCAGCAGGGGAGTGGTGACGAGCGACGGCGCGCCGGGACGCCAGGACGGAGGATCGCAGGGTTGTGGCGAGGTGCGGAGCGCCAGGACGGAGGATCGCAGGGTTGTGGCGAGGTGCGGCGCGCCAGGACGGAGGATCGCAGGGGAGTGGTGAGGGGCGGCGCGTCAGGATGCAGGTAGGTCGCAGCCGTGCAAAGGAGTTGGTCGCGGGGGAGCGGTGACGAGGGGCGGCGGCCGGCGTGGGAGGCTCGAGAGGAATAGGTGACCCTGGGGACAAGGAATGACCTAATCGTGAAAGCCAACTTGGGCTGGTCTAGGTTAGTGCATTTGGGCTTTACTTAGTTGTGGCCGGTTGCAATCTAGTACGTGGGTCACGAGCTACAAGTCTACAACGCATATCCTACAATGGTTATTATATGTGTATCTATTGTGAATTTTACAACATATAATCAAAATGTTGTACAATATGTGTTGCTTTATAGGGGGTATCCTTGTAGTATTACAATAATCCAAATATATAATCAGTATCATCCAAACAGTGCGTGCATGCGCGGTATCCCTTGTTTGTCTATCCTGAAAGGTTACTGAGAGCAGGCCAATCATTGATTGTCACAAACAGCAACACATGTAGGTCAAATTCTTCCTGATCGAGTTCATCCCACACACGTACACCTTTTCTATTTCACAACTATAAGTGTTCTTCAACTAATGGCCTTAGTTACAAATTAATGTTGTTGCCGGGTTCTTAGGGCCTTGGAGGAGCACTGGCATCATAATGAACTTCCTCTTCATGCACAACCAAGGACAGTGGCGAAACTAGGATCAGATTACACCTAGGGCTAAATTAGCTTGAGTGATGCACTTGAGTGATTTTGTATATTTTATAAGAAGGAACTACAAAGGCAAATGTTGCTAGGCCTAGGGCTATAGCCCCAACTGCCCTAGGCCTGTCTCCGCCACTGACCAAGGAGGAAGATTATACATACATAGAGTCATAAGCTAGTGCTATGATTGCTGCTCTGCTCTCCAAAAGGATTAATGCCATCTGCGCTTAGACCAAACCATATGTTCCTTGCGTCATCTGCAAAGTCCCTCCACTTCCTCTCGATTTTTCTCCATTGCGACCCATCAGCGGGTATTCTCAACTTCCCTTCTTTCTTACGGTCTTCTTTGTGCCATCGCATGGCATGCTCTTTGTTTTGGAACAAACGATTCAACCATGGTACTATAGGAGCATACCACATCACCTTGGCAGGAATCTTATTCCTGGGGCGCTCGCCCTCGACATCACCAGGGTCATCGCAGCTGATCTTATAGCGCAATGCACCGCTTATCGGGCATTGCCTTCAAATCCTTGTACTCACCGCGGTAGAGGATGCAGCCATTAGGGCATGCATGTATCTTCCGCACCTCTAATCCTAGAGGGCAGACAACCTTCTTTACTTCATATGTACTCTCGGGCAATTCGTTGTCCTTTGGAAGCATCTTCTTTAACATTATCAACAACTTTCCAAATCCCTTGTCAAATACACCATTCTCTGCCTTCCATTGCAGCAATTCCAGCGTGGTGCCCAGCTTTTTCTTGTCAGCTTTGTAATTTGGTTACAACAATTTCTTGTGATCCTCTAACATGCGCTGCAACTTCAGCCTCTCCTTTTCACTTGCGCAGTTTCTTTTTGCATCGGCAATGGCCCGAACTAGATCATCAGCGGGCTCATGTGATGCCTCTTCTTTAGCTTCTTCCCGCATTTGCCGCCTCAGCTTCTCCCACATTGTTGTACCATCGTATTCAGGGAACCCATGGCCAGTATAGTTGTCGTCGTCCTCTTCTTCTTCATTGTCTTCCATCATAACCCCTCTTTCTCTGTGCTTGGTCCAAACATTATAGTGGGGCATGAAACCGGACTCAAACAGGTGGACGTGAATGGTTTTTGACTTAGAGTAATTCTGATCATTCTTATAGCCTGTACATGGACAACACATAAAACCATCCGCTCGCTTGTTTGCCTCAGCCGCAAGCAGAAAAGTATGCACGCCATTAACAAACTGGGGAGAGTATCGGTCATCGTACATCCATTGCCAACTCATCTTCATTACACAACACTAAAAAGATAAAATTAATACAAGTTCATACATAAAGTTCATACACACTTATTCTCATAAAACAACATACAAACTCTCTAGCTAAAGCATTTAAATGCAACATTAAATGCGATCAAGGTCCCAACTAAGGTAACAATTGATCCAACAGCATAATGATACCAAGCCTCACTATCAATGTCATATTTTCTAATCTTTCTAATCTTTAAGCTCATTTTCTCCATCTTGATCTTGTGATCATCGACGGCATCAGCAACATACAACTCCAATTCCATCTTCTCCTCCTCAATTTGTTTCAATTTTTTCTTCAAGTCATCGTTTTCTTTTTTAACAAAATTTAACCTCTCGACAAGAGGGTCAGTTTGAATTTCCGGTTCACATACCTCCTAGATAAAAATATCTATGTCAACTTGATGGGCATAATTTGTCATAAACACAAAATGCAACAAAGAGTTATAAAATAGAATATACCACATCCGAATCATAACCCGGACGAGGGCCGACGGGGACGAATATCAAGACCATGCCACTATGTATAACAAACAACATACGGGTAAGAAAATTATACAATTAACTATATATCTAAATCACACAACCATGCTTTTTTTATATGAAAAAGATAAGAAAAAGAGGCTCACCAAGGTGGTGCCGGCGATGAGACGGTGCGGCCGATCGACGGTGGTTAGGACGGGGACGGGAAGGCACTAAGTAAACCACACCTACATATGCAAACTAAGAGTTAATTTGAGCTCAAAATGCATATAAATCAAATAAAGTACCACATGTAATTACTCTCAAACTAATACCCAGAAATCACTATACTTATAGAGCATTGCAAGAGCTAATCTAGCAATGAAAGATGAAAGGACAAAGTTGCTAACCTTTGTGATCACTTGGATGGATGGGGGCCTTCAAATCTTGACAATTTTTGGCAAAATTGAAGGATGAGCTCGAGCAGTGGGGAAGAACAGAGGAGAGGAAGGAATGAAAGGGAAAACAGAGAGAAATGGGCTCGGTCTCGACGAAGGGTTTATATAGGTTGATTTTTAGTCCCGGTTGGTTATATGAACCGGGACTAAAGGTGTTGGTGGGGCCCCAACCTAACACCAGCCTAACACCACCTCTTTAGTCCTGGTTCATGGCACGAACGGGTACTAGAGGTTCAACACGAATCGGGACTACCGAGTGCCGCCCGCCTAGCCGTTGGAACCGGCACTAGTGTCATATTAGTGCCGGTTCAACTATAAACCGGGACTAATGAGCGGAACATTAGGTCATTTTTCTACTAGTGTGCATCAAAGATGTTGTTTAGAACAGATAATTACAGATTTTTTTAGAACAAATGAATATCTCTCTTACGTATCTGATTCGTGGTTTCTCTCTATCGTTCGTTTGTCCTTACTCGATAAAAATTTCCGAAGGATGCAAATAAGTGAAACAGAGTTTTATATATATGAATAACATTCACATAGAGGAAGCATGGTGATTAAAGAGAGAGAAAACTGATTCTACTATTAAATTTTAGTCAAGTGGTAAATGTATATTATATACACTACAAATTATATGGAAAACAAATTTTAATAAAAAAATATTTCCACAAAATATTAATTTTTTAATTTATTTTGGGTTCTTCAAATACAGTTTGCAGGATGTGTAAACTAACTCTATAAGGCATGGCTCAACAGTAAAAAAAGAAAGAATAATGCACTCCCTAAAGTTATGGATCGTGCTAAAATCCGAACGTTCGGACCACTACAACATATCCGAACGCATGCATGCATGCGCAGATACTATCTTCGCACTTTCTGTGCCTATCCACCAGATTAGTTTAATCAAAACCATCTAATTACATGCATGCAGGGAAAAAAATATTGATGATGTCAACAGATTCTTTCCAAAACTAAAATTCAAAATATTTTGTAGCTCAAATCGTTTGTCGAATTGAAAAATCATCTTTACATAAAGGATTTGTTGTGACGAGACCTTAGAAGCTAGATTCCATGTCGATATGTTCCGACGACTTTTTTTTCATGTGAAAAGTTATCGGGTATGTACTATGTAAGTTATCATGTCTGTGACATAAGTTACCAAGTTGTTTTCATAGAAATTACCGGACATAAAAAAAATGATATTTGAACCTTTCTCCTCACATGCACATGAGTCATTTAAACCCCGATGAACATTTTGAGTGTTTTATTTCAAGTAAATTCAAGATCTGAATTAGCTGTAATATTCATTGAGTAACAAGAGTTATTAATATTGCAGGAACACATGAGAAAATGAAGGAAACTGTGAATAAGATGAAGATTCCTCAGTGTATACATGGGGAAATGGGAAGATGCAAAAGTACAATAGAGTAGACAAAGGCACAACTTGCACTTACCTTTCCAGAGTGCTGATGAAAGATTCACTAAAATTAACGACTTTATTCACGGTGAGGTAATGATAAGGGTTAGCATGTAAGCTTTCTGCCTTTGTGAACTGCATTTTTGTTGTTGCTGCGTGCGATCTTTCTCTTCTTTTTCTCTTGGTCTGCATCATCTCTCTTGTGTTTTGTCTGGTTACTCTTCTTTTACTTGAGTTTTGTTTTGCGAAACTACTTGACTTATTCTCACGTGGTAAAAAATGCGAGTGCCACGATTGGAGCACCTAGTTGTATTAGCGAAAGCTATTCACCAACTAGGCCAGGCTACAACCATGTCTTTGAAAAGGATTTTTATCTACTTTAAAGCTAAGACAGTAGCTACAGACAAAAGATAAGAAAAGCCTCTCGGTAACTCATGTGTGAATAACGTGGTAATATACACACAACAAACCAGATAACTAACTTAGTCTAGGTGTGATAACTTTTTAACCCGCAAAAAAGGTCATCGAAACATACCAACATGGGATCTAATTTTGAAGGACTCATCAGGACGATTTTTTTAGGTGAAAACGATTTTTCAATGGACCAACAGTTTGATCTACAATTTTAAAGTTTTGAAATGGGGATAATCTAGGATGACATATGTTTTGTTGTGCTCTAGTGCATGCATGCATATGCTAGTGGTCATGGTAGGATAAGTACGGTTAAAACCTTCATTAGAATCACAAAGTATCGAGCATTTTACTCAAAACAACCAAACTAATATTTTGCAGAGATTTACTTGGTTCCCATATTAATATGAGCCAACGAAAACAGTGTACTCCCTCCTTCCATATATATAGGGCCTAATACGTCTTTCGAGGTAGCCTTTGACCAATGATAAAATTATTAGTATATGAGATGTATAATATAAAAAATATCATTAGAAACTTCTTTCACATACATATTCGATGGCATGCTTTGTGTGACATGCATGTCATATATAATTGTGCTAACCCGTAATCAAAGGTTACCTTGAAAAACATATCAGGACCTATATAAGTGAAATGAGGGAGTATGTTACAACTATGCGAAACTGCAATCACTTAACTCATTTTTCACTAATCAGGCAAACATGCAAATCCACAAAGACACCAATGGAAAATTCCCAAAATGTTTGTGGTTGTGTCCATCTTTTAATTCCATCCACTTACTGCCTGGCTGAATAATTGCCTACCACAAATCTTGTTTTGTATGCAAATTCCTCTTCATTGACCAGAATTGAACAAATATCAGTCCCTTGGAAAGCTGTCAATAGTTGAACATCCTCTACAACTTATCTTTTACTCTAATCTCAAAGTTCTCAACTACTGAAAGTTGAAACCCAGATTTAATTTTAAACCTTGGACCAGAACCTAAATCTAGCACCTTAAACCACTGGCCCAACTGTCTTTGTCAACAATGATTTGATAATTACCTAGATGTCCAATCAAGGATGCATGTAGGGAATTACCATACGAATGTAACAACAACTACTTAATTATCAACGTGCATGAATGAAGAAAACTGCAAAACTCTCTCTGTTCCTAAATATAAGACCTTTTAGAAATTCTACTATGAACTACATATGGATGTATATAAACATATTTTAGAGTATAGATTCACTTATTTTGCTCCGTATGTAGTCTTTAGTGAAATCTCTAAAAGGTCTTATATTTAGGAACTAGGGGCACATCCTACCATTTTTTGCTCTTATATTTTGTAGCTCAAATCGTTTGTCGAATTGAAAAATCATCTTTATATAAAGGATTTGTTGTGATGAGACCTTAGAAGCTAGATTCCATGTCGATATGTTCCGACGACTTTTTTTTCATGTGAAAAGTTATCGGGTATGTACTATGTAAGTTATCATGTCTGTGACATAAGTTACCAAGTTGTTTTCATAGAAATTACCGGACATAAAAAAATGGTATTTGAACCTTTCTCCTCACGTGCACATGAGTCATTTAAACCCCGATGAACATTTTGAGTGTTTTATTTCAAGTAAATTCAAGATCTGAATTAGCTGTAATATTCATTGAGTAACAAGAGTTATTAATATTGCAGGAACACATGAGAAAATGAAGGAAACTGTGAATAAGATGAAGATTCCTCAGTGTATACATGGGGAAATGGGAAGATGCAAAAGTACAATAGAGTAGACAAAGGCACACCTTGCACTTACCTTTCCAGAGTGCTGATGAAAGATTCACTAAAATTAACGACTTTATTCACGGTGAGGTAATAATAAGGGTTAGCATGTAAGCTTTCTACTTTTGTGAACTGCATTTTTGTTGTTGCTGCGTGCGATCTTTCTCTTCTTTTTCTCTTGGTCTGCATCATCTCTCTTGTGTTTTGTCTGGTTACTCTTCTTTTACTTGAGTTTTGTTTTGCGAAACTACTTGACTTATTCTCACGTGGTAAAAAATGCGAGTGCCACGATTGGAGCACCTAGTTGTATTAGCGAAAGCTATTCACCAACTAGGCCAGGCTACAACCATGTCTTTGAAAAGGATTTTTATCTACTTTAAAGCTAAGACAGTAGCTACAGACAAAAGATAAGAAAAGCCTCTCGGTAACTCATGTGTGAATAACATGGTAATATACACACAACAAACCAGATAACTAACTTAGTCTAGGTGTGATAACTTTTTAACCCGCAAAAAAGGTCATCGAAACATACCAACATGGGATCTAATTTTGAAGGACTCATCAGGACGATTTTTTTAGGTGAAAACGATTTTTCAATGGACCAACAGTTTGATCTACAATTTTAAAGTTTTGAAATGGGGATAATCTAGGATGACATATGTTTTGTTGTGCTCTAGTGCATGCATGCATATGCTAGTGGTCATGGTAGGATAAGTACGGTTAAAACCTTCATTAGAATCACAAAGTATCGAGCATTTTACTCAAAACAACCAAAATAATATTTTGCAGAGATTTACTTGGTTCCCATATTAATATGAGCCAACGAAAACAGTGTACTCCCTCCTTCCATATATATAGGGCCTAATACGTCTTTCGAGGTAGCCTTTGACCAATGATAAAATTATTAGTATATGAGATGTATAATATAAAAAATATCATTAGAAACTTCTTTCACATACATATTCGATGGCATGCTTTGTGTGACATGCATGTCATATATAATTGTGCTAACCCGTTGTCAAATGTTACCTTGAAAAACATATCAGGACCTATATAAGTGAAATGAGGGAGTATGTTACAACTATGCGAAACTGCAATCACTTAACTCATTTTTCACTAATCAGGCAAACATGCAAATCCACAAAGACACATATGGAAAATTCCCAAAATGTTTGTGGTTGTGTCCATCTTTTAATTCCATCCACTTACTGCCTGGCTGAATAATTGCCTACCACAAATCTTGTTTTGTATGCAAATTCCTCTTCATTGACCAGAATTGAACAAATATCAGTCCCTTGGAAAGTTGTCAATAGTTGAACATCCTCTACAACTTATCTTTTACTCTAATCTCAAAGTTCTCAACTACTGAAAGTTGAAACCCAGATTTAATTTTAAATCTTGGACCAGAACCTAAATCTAGCACCTTAAACCACTGGCCCAACTGTCTTTGGCAACAATGATTTGATAATTACCTAGATGTCCAATCAAGGATGCATGTAGGGAATTACCATACGAATGTAACAACAACTACTTAATTATCAACGTGCATGAATGAAGAAAACTGCAAAACTCTTTCTGTTCCTAAATATAAGACCTTTTAGAAATTCTACTATGAACTACATATGGATGTATATAAACATATTTTAGAGTATATATTCACTTATTTTGCTCCGTATGTAGTATTTAAGAACTAGGGGCACATCCTACTTGAGGCTACTCCAACCATTTTTTCCTTTTTTGTTTTATTTTGTTTCTTTTCTTTTTTCTTTTCCATTTTTCTTTCATTAATTTTTGCATTTTGTTTTAATTTGGTTATTATGTTCTTTTTTATATCATTTTATTTTTTGTTTGTTTTTCTTTTTTCTTCTCCATTTTTTGTTTGATTTTATTATTTCTTCTCATTTTTTTTGTTTTTTTATGTTTGTTTTCGTTTTCACTCTAAGTTTTTGTATATGTCAAAAACATTTCTTTAATAAGTGATCAATATTTTCTGTATACACGTTCAACATTGTCTGAACGCCTATTCAACATTTTCTAAATACTTGTTCAACATTTTAATACTTATTCAACCTTTTTTAAATACTCATTCAAAAAAATTCAAATACTCATTCAACATTTTTAAATACTTGCTCAACATCTTTAATACTTTTCAACAATTTCAAATACTTGTTCAATATTTTTTTAAATACTCGTTCAATAATTTTTAATACGTATTATCGAGTCGAAATAAAACAAACGCACCGCTTGCGCTCGCGATGGGATCGAACGAAATAATTGGCATGATCTGTCTTGATCAGCCGCGTTGGCCGGAGCATAATCGTATCCTCTTTTTTGCGGCGGAGATCAGCCGCGTTGGCCGGAGCATAATCGTATCTTTTCTTTTTCTTTTTTCTTTTTGCGGGCGAGATCAGCCGCGTTTGGCCGGAGCATAATCGTATCGGATGCAAACACACCGACGTATCTTTTGCTTATCAGCACATCCACGTTTTGAACACATCGGACCAATTTGCTGGCGAGTCTGCGGCTATATATGGATGAGGAATGCGTAGATTAGCATGAGTAGTACCACGGTGCCTAAATTTCTCTCTACTATATCACATTCTTCTCTTTATACTGCTATATACCTACTATGGTAAGCATGGGCGCGGACGCATCCTTCCCTCGATGGGGTAGCTGCTCTCTCCATGGCCTCAACATTTAGACGGGCGGGGCTGGCCAAAGACGCTCTCCCCGGCGGCGCAGCGGCATTAGAATCCCTCCGTATTTCCGGGGCGAGGGTCCGGTGGCCGAGGCCGAGGCCGAGCTTGGCTTCCCCATGTACGCGGGCTACTCGGAGGCGAGGGCCTTGATCGGCGAGGGAGCCACGGCGGATCTGAGAAGGCTGTCACGCCAGGCCCAAGGCATGGTGGCGGAGATGTTTGCTAGCATCACAGTCACCGGCAGGGACGAGCTGGAAGAAGCAGTGGCGCCGGCGCCATCCAGGCCCAGGGTGGTGCAGCTGCGGCTATCGCCGGAGCTGGCGCTGTGGAAAAGCACCCAACACGCAATGGGCAACGTGCTTCCCCATAAGGGCAAGGCACTCAGGCAAGCCTCGCCGCAGGTGCTCGCCCAGCTGGGTGCCACCGACTGGCCTGCCGCCCTGACGACCACCAATGCCCTGTTCGGCGGCTGCATGACCAACATGCTCATTGGCGCCGCAGACGTGCGCACCATGTTCTCTAACTATGTCACCGACATGGCCGTTAACTATGAGTACGGGTACAGCCATGTGTTCCCCACGCTCCACGAGCTGGTGCAGGATGCGCTCGCCGACGCCCACGCGCTGGGCACCCCTTACGGCCGGGAGCGCCGCGAGGCCGTCGACGTTGGCCTCCCGTACATCCAGGACAAGATCGCGATGGAGGTGGCGAACAAGAAACACCTCAAGGACCGCTCCGCCCAGATGGATCGCCGTGCTGCCCAGGTCATTTACCTGTTCGACAGCAGCGTGCTCGGCATTGGAGCCGAGGCCATGGCCCGGGGCTTCGACACCGGCGCCGCCATGAGCGACCTCGTCTTGAGCATCAACAGCCACGACGTCATCGATGTGGGCTCCGACCTGGTGAACTCCGAGATCATGAACTCGTTCCTCAACGTGGCCGACATCGCCGCCTCGGGCGTCGTGAGCGAACCGGCGCTCCGGGCCATCTACGATGCATACGCTGCCACGGGCGCACGGACCTTCACCCAGAGGTGGCACGAGCCCTCAGCCCGGATGGTCGACAGTGAATATGGGTGGCACATCAACAACGACCGGCACATGCTCTTCCGCCGCGCCCTCTTGGGATGGTCCAAGGCGCGCAAGTCACCGGCGCGACCCCAACGCGAGGCGGACTTCGATGAGGTCTTCAACGCCGACTTCAGGACCACCGGCTTCAGCAGGCCCCTGGACCCCGAGTACGCCTGCGACGGCGAGGAAACCTGCAACCATGTGCGCAGGTTCCTCCTCGACCACGAGGACCAGCTGCTCGACGCCCTCTGGTGGACCCTCGTCACCGGCCCGCTGGAGTACGTCCGGCAGGGCGAGGTGGACGAGCAGCGCGAGGAGGACCTCGCCGAATCCTTGCGCCTGCAACTGGCCCAGCTCTTCTCCAAGGGTCTCGTCGTGGAAATGACCTGGCTCCTCGCCCATGCGAGCCACCACGCCTGGCAGGTGAATTACCTGTACGAGGCCGCCATGTTTGGCAGCATCCTGGACGGGGGCGCCTTGACAGGCAAGCTCGACCGGGCAGAGGAGGGGGAGGAACCGAGGAAGTCGACCTCAGCTGATCCTGGCTCAATTGAATCCTGGCGCATCGGAGGTTCTGGGTGCTCCATGATTTCTCGGCCCTGCCCCACGCCGACCTGGCGCTATGTATCTGTACGAGCTTTTGCACTATCGGCCTGGAGTGCATATCACATTCGACAAGCCGTTCCTTTCATGTAGTATTTCCTTTTTGCATTTCCGCTTCTATACATCCTCTATAAACACATCAACCGAGAAGATATCTCCATACCCTTTTATAATAAAGGGTAGAATGATACTCCCTCCGTTCCTTGATATAAGGTGTATAGATTTTTGAGAAAACCCCCAAAATATAAAGTGTATTGCGTTGCACCACTCATTTGGATAATTTTTTCAGGGATTTGATTACATTTCCTTATATTAGGCAATCTCCTCTATTTTTTCATTCCAATTAGTCAGGTGTAATATCGTTCAAAACTTGTGAAATTTTCCCTCCATATGCGTTTTTTAATTTCCGTGCCAAAAACTATACACCCTATATTGAGGAATGGAGGGAGTACATGTTTGCCACTATCGGTATCATGTAGTATGACACGTTACATTCTACATGGCCGAAAAATTAAACACAATTATTCGTGATTTGGAATGGAGATATTCACTAGCTATCATGTACTCATTCTGACACCATCTACAGATTATTCCTGCCTCTGCTATTCCTGATAGTTGGATGGGTCTTGACATTAGCCCGGATTCTATCAAGAAATGCGGTGAAACTTTGGACACTACCAAGACTGTCATCTGGAATGGGCTGATGGGAGTTTTTAAATTTGAGAAGTTTGCTGCTGGAACTAAATTGCCAAGCTCCCAATTGCATGTACCACTCTTCTTACCAAAAATGCTACACTAACGGAAAGCTGTTACGGGCTGGTCTTAAGGACCCCTTGCTCGCCAACCCTGCTCTTTATTTTCACCGCTGGGCCCCCCTGCCCCCTAATCTTCTCCAACCATATTTTGATATATGAGTCCGTAACATCTCCCCTACAGAAATACGTCCGTAAGTCTAGCATTGTTTTTCTTCTTCCCAAGATCCCAATTGCTTGGGCTAGATCAGTCTTATAAAAGGGTCTTAACTCTCAACAATTTGTGAGGTGGTATTAAATTTTCCACCACCTGGCATATACCTACATGTGCCTTAGAGATTAAAAGGAATCATTGTTCATATGGGCCCAAAGTCCATCTATGATTCAACAAAAGACAAGACAATCAATGAAATATTTTGATGTCACTGCACACTGTAACCAGCCAACTTCTCACACAACAATAATCAACTTGAATAGAGAACATGTTAATAAGCGGGCCATGTCATGCTGGCACACGGGAATCGCCTCCTTGGACAAGTATGTCACATGTACTAAACTGGCTGGCCTATGCCCGTGTAGCACTTACGGGCCGTGGCCTTCTGTCCAAATACCTCAAAAAACGACACACAAAAAATACACAAAATCTAAAAAAATTTAGGCAAAATGTCATATGATATAAATATTGATCTTTAGCAGTAGCTGCCTCATTTATACTTTTCATCCCTAAAAAAAGGAGGGGGGGGGGGGGGGGGGTAAAAGCTCTAAATTACAAATGAATGAATATAACATTACACAACAAATTACGCGTGCAAGGCAGGCCGTGCCTGTGCCGGCCTGCTACTAAACATGCGATGTCATACTTGGCACGCGGCCTTACCCTTTCTTTTTGAGAAACTAGTAAGCGCGCACATGTAACACACGTAATCTTAGGAATTTCTTTTTATGTTCTGATTATCTAAATCAATTTTTCGATCACAATAGTTGCCTCAATAACATGTAATGTTTTAATACAATTGGTTTAAACTAAAATTTTACACAACAATATTAACTAAATTTTTGGCAAGCGCCCTTCTCTGTAGCTAGCTAGGTACCTAGATGTATCCACGCCTGTCAACTCGCCATCTTTGTCGCCCTGCAAGTGTCCCTCCCACCACAGTTTGTTTCCCCTATGGTGGTTCTCTTTATGCCGCTTGCACCGCCTTGGATTTTCTGTGTGACAGAGAGATTTTATCCACCTCAATATAAGCACATGCCAGAGAGGCAAGGTTGAATTGGTGCTGGTTTTGGTCATTTTAACACCACCTTGCCAACCTAGTTAGGTTTGGTCATTTGCAAAAAGTGCATACCAAATCTGCTCCTTTTTATCAATAATGGTTACATGTTCAAACAACGTCATCATAATCAACATGGAAAATAATGACATACTATCTTGAACTAGAAAGTTCTACGTGAGGCAATGCTCAATTTCACCATTTGGTTTCCTATCATTCGTATTAAAGATTGAAAACATCATCGTTCCAAGATATCCTTCACTATTTTATAAAATATTCAGAAAATCGTAAGTACAATGACATATGTAAAAAGCACCGAGAAGTTTGCACTGCAACCCTCCACTCATTGGTCTCACTTCGGCTACATGAAAAAGGCATAAAACATCAAGAAGGTGATAGTTATGTCTCCACATCATGCAAAATTGCTATTTTCGGTAGTATTGGATGATATCTAAGGGCATCTCCTCCAGGTTCCTCAATTTTGCCGACAAAATCAATGTGACAGGAGCAATATGATCCACACCAGCTTAGCTGCAAAAGTGGAAAGAGTTTTGCTTTCCAAATACCCAGCCATCCTACCACACACAGTCAAACTAACAACAATATACTCGTACATTGTTATTCACCTTGCTACTGTTGCTATTCCAATCTGTCGTGGAATTGTCAAGGCAAATGTCCTAGTGAAAGGACTTAGTCGTGGAGCCATCGCAACTAGGAAGCTTAAAGGGGTTAAAACGGGACAGAGGACACGGGAGTTTATACTGGTTTGGCCCCTTGCGGTGAAGGTAATGGCTTAATACAGTTTGAGGTGGGATTGATTATGTCTCGATTACCAGGGAGCGAATCCGCTTGATCTAGTTCTCGATCTAATGTTACTTGCCCTGAACCACCGTCGGGTCGTCCCTTTATATACAGAGGTCGACGCCCAGCGGCTCATAGAGTCCCGGCCGGCTCATTAACAGTGTCCGGCTCGGTCTCTCTCTCTCTCTATTCTTGCCTTACAATACAAGTTACATACATATGGCGGTTTATCTCTACGGGCCTTGAGTCGCCTTTGGGCTTTGGGCCCTTAACTGAACCGCCATCTTCAAGTGTCGTCTTGGGATTCATGAATCGTCATAGGTATAACCCGGCCCCTCCTGGGAGGGTCATACCTAATAGTTATATCCCCAACATTAGGCCCCAGATTGATTTGAACTGGTTCATGTCAATCTTCAACACTTAGAAAAATATTTTGTTCTTCATTTTACAGAAGTTTTATAACCCGCCATGATGTCATCCTCTGGATTTGCGATAACCCGCCATGTCGTCATCTGCCATTAATTCACACTTTGTCCAATATATCTCAACGGATCCTTATCTTAATGACCATCCCGAGAATCGAGGCGTCCTAGTAGCTGGATAACCATATTTTCGGGCTTCTCGTTTTTCACACCTACTTACCAGTCTTTCCTTATAAATATGCACGACCGGTCTTTCCTCATTCTCCCACTTTCTAGCGTCTTCTTCCTCTCGCAACCCTTCTGCCGCTCGAGCTCCGCCGCCGCCGCAGAGCACCTTGTGTTCCTCAACCTTGGCCGCTGCATCAACCTGAGTCGATCCAGAGAACGGCGGCGACCCTCTGCAGTAGATCTGCAGCTGTATGTTTTCACCTTTTCACACCTCAGATCCGCATTAGGGTTTGCGAGTTTCTCTGTGTTCTTCGTTGTTCATCGTAGTTCATCTTGAGTGATCGTACCGCAACCTCTTTGATCTGAAAACGGTGTATAACCAATGCGGTAGCTATTTTATTTCCACTTTTGATACCAGTAGATCCCTTTTCCTGGAAGAAAAGATCTTGTGAGAGCTCATGAACGCATCTGTACTGGTTTTTAGGTCTAGATTTATTTTCTTTCCCTGAACAGTCGTTGATCCAAAATAATAGCCGCAACCTGTGAAACTTGTTTGTATAACACTTAGGCAAAAACTGCATTTGTTAGATCCATCTAGCCATGGCGGCTCAAACTGCCTGACTTAAATTGCAATGCTCAATAGACATCCTCCAACTTATCATGGCGGCTTAAATAACCTGCACTGCTTCATGGCGGTTTACGTAATCTGACGTAATTAGCCATATACCATTAGGTCCCTTTATAAGCCGCCATCTTGAATATGTACTGTAATATTTTTTCCCTTCGGCTTAAAACTTGAACCATCAAGTTTACCCTTTGTTAGGCTTCTTCCACAATGCCGCCCAAAACAAGCACTTCATGCAAATGGGTCCCATCCATCTTCACTGATAGTACCCTTGATGATTTTGTGAAAACCGGCTACCTGCCAAAGAAGGAAGTCATGTCATACCGTGCTCTTGACCCAACAGAGGAAAAGCCTCAACCCAAAGAAGGGGGGGTCATCATTTTCACTGATCACATGATCCGGGGCTTTTCACCACCCGGCTCAAAATTCTTGAGAGATGTTCTGCACTTCTTCGACCTTTCTCCTCAAGACATCGACCCAAATCCGTGTCTAATATTTGCAACTTTCAAGTGTTCTGTGAGGTATATCTTGGAGAAGAGCCCATCTTGCTACTCTTCAGAGAGTTATTTTATTAGAACTGCGAGCATGAATGTGCCAACGGACCTAGTTTGGAGTTTGGCGGGGTCTCGATCCAACTACGGAGAGACGCCATCTTCCTGTATGCAAATCCACCGAGTCACCCCAAAGATTGGAACCAGACGTGGTTCTATTGCCAAGACACTTCTCCGGCTGATGAGAACCCTCTGCCCGGCTTTCGCGCCTTGCGCCTCGAGTCGAATCATCCTCTTCCAGACAAGTTGTCAGCCGCTGATCACCAGAAACTCGCCCCCACCATGGCTAAAGTCAAGGCTCTTTTGGGGAACGGTTTAAACGGTATTGACTTGGTCCGGGTTTGGGTTGCCTGGCGGATCATTCCATTGAGCCGCCGCTCGGGTTTGAAGTGCACCTCCACGGGCAAGAAGAATGACCCTCTGCGGCATAGCCCTGACGATTTACCTGACCACGTCGTTGATGACATGACAAAGTCACTCTTGAACGAAAGCATATCAGATTGTGGTAAGGTGGGATTAAGCCCCTTCTGCGAAGCTAACCCGGCTCCAGCGGTAAGCCGCCAACCTGAGTAAATTAGCTTCATACTTGATGTTTGTCTGTACTCAACCTTTGCTGATTTTCACAGGCTGATGATAAATTTTGGAAGACAAAGTATGATCATGAGGCTGCGAAGAAAGCCAGACAGGCAAGAGAGCCGCCAGGAAAGCTGCCACCAAGAAGAAAGGAAAGAAGGCCAGCGCCTCTGACTTGCTTCAACTAGAAGAATCCTCTGAGTCGGAGGTAGCTCTTGACTCTCTTGGCTCCTTTTTAACCACCTTATTGACATTGATTATCATCAGGGTGACACGGGAACGAGTCGCGGAGTGGACGAAGAGGTAACTATTGTTTCCTCCGACTCCGAGCCTTTGCCAAGACAGAAAATCCAGAGAGTAACCTGGAAAGTAAGATTTTCACATCCCTTAGCTTATCAAGATCCTCAATTTCTTTTGAAGCGACATATTCATGAGAGCCGGAGGCAGACTCGGACTAGCAAGGACGCGAAACTCTCCTCCGGCTTACCTAACACACCCAGGAAGTGCCACAATGAGGTCACCTCCGACTTAAATCCTTTTTACCCTTTGGCGGGTCTCACTCGTCAACCACTCAATTCTTCAGATTCAAATTATCAGGAAACTTCTCCTTCCTTCGGCGACTCAATCCAGTCCAACTTGCCGGCTCTCAAGATCGCTCCCGGGTAATGATGACTTATGATGTATTCATTTCAATTCTTTATATTTGTATTGATCTTTTGATCTTATGCAGCGGACAGCAAAGCCCAGCAAAAAAGCGAAGAAGAACAAGCCGGCCGAAGAGCCGATCTTCAAAGAGCCGGAACTCTAGACGGCCGTGCCTGAGGCCTCTGTTCTTGAGCCGCCACCTGAACCGGCTCATGAAACGCCGACGCCGACCGCTGACCCGCCTGCCGAGCAAGCCGCCGATGGCTCTGAAAACCCAGAAGTCTCTAGCCCGGCCAAGACAGACGACCCCCAAGACACTGATGTTGAAATTACCAAGACTGGCTACACTAAGCCGGGGAGACCTACTGTGCTGGCCAAGTGTTCTGCCAAAGAGGAGCACCTGGAACGCCGTAAGGTCAGATTTGACATTGCTGATTATTCTCACATGAGCATTGGGGAAGTTTTTGCTGGCTATCTTAGCCAAGTGCAAAACAGCCGTGACGTCGAAGTTGATATGGTGAAGCAAATGCACCAGAAATTTGAGGTATAAACTCTTCCCTTCACTGAATTATCCTTACTACGCTAGCCCCCAAGTCTATTGCTTATGATGAATATGCTGTAGACTTAGAACAAACGTATAAGCATCAGTAATATCCTTTGTTTAAACCTGTAAAATTCCGGCTTAATCCTTAGTCCCCAAGGGCCAGTTTAATCAACATGAATGAGCCGGTCCTTCACATGCTTGTGTAGAATATTGGACTTGTGTAGATTGAACAGCAATATGCATTAGCCCCCAAGTGCCAAGTACTCTTGCTTGCAAAGTGCTTGGGACTTACTCTCATGAACTGCCACTTAGATAGAATCTTTCGGTAGACATTAGCCCCCAAGCGCCAGGTGTTGTTGCTTGCAAAAGGCTTGGAACTTAGTATTGTATGCTAATATTCATGATTTTAACCCGGTATTTGTACAGGCCACCACTACTCAATTTCAATCAGAACTGTCTGAATTGAAGAACCGCGTGGAAGCACAGGAGACTGAAACCCAAAGAATCAACTCCAAATTCGAATTCAGTGTGTCTGAACAAGAGAAACTGAAAAAAGACTTTGAAGTGGAGAAAAAGGCCTGGGCTGAAGAAAAGACCGCCTTGACCAATCGAGCTAAGAAAGCAGAGGCGACTCTTGAAGAGGTGACCGTCGAATTATCCGTCTTAAAGCACCATGTATCTTAGATGGTCGCAGCAATTTTTGGTAAGTCAGCCTGCAAGTGTCAACTATTTGAATCTTTCTAGTGATCATATAAATTGTCATTAACTCACCTGACATTGCTATGCAGGCCCCAGGAGCTCAAATCTCAATCAAGACATGTTGGTGAAGCTGAAGGCGGTTTATACGCTCGTGGAACAACTTTACACCGGATCTCAGCGTGCCTTAGCCACAGTTGCCCTGTCAAACGAAGTCCCCACACTCCTGGTGGATGTGCTAAAGAAGCTTTCTATGCTGCCTCAGTGGTTTAATGAATTAAGGTGGTCGTCTGCAAGAGTCGGAGCCATGGCTGCTTTAAGCCGGGCCAAAGCTTGGCTACCGGAATTAGACTCGGCCGACATCGCCATTGGGTATCCAAGCCTTAAAGAAGATGGCACTTCATTTGAACAGGAGGACTTCACCGCTTGTGTGAAGGAAATACGCCCTATGGCCACCCTTTTTGCTGACGAGGCGAATCTCACCAGGTACCATCCGGGTTATGACGCGGAGAACCAGAGGATTCCAACGCTGCATTATTAAGTGACCAGCCTGATCCCACCAATCCGTAAGCATACCTTCGCCCGTGAAGATGACCCGGCCGGGCTAATTGATGATGAAGCTGAATTTGAAGCTTTGAATGGCATTGACTGGTCATCATCAACCTTCCATGACAGGGAACAGGGCGAAGGAGCGGGAGGGCTGACCCGGAAGCTTCAGGTCAACAAGAGAATTGATCCGCCGGGGAGTCATGTAATAGGGTAGAAATAACTTTGCTTTGTCGTGCCATCGCGCACCTTCTGGTGCTCAACACTGTTAAGCCGCCATCTTATATTCGCCCCTTTTTTATACTTATCATCTGTTTTCCTTATGCTTAAGAAAGTCTTTGAACTATCCTGCACACAGAAATAGATCAGAAGAACCCTTGGCGGCTTATCGCAGGGTGGGTCATAATATCTTAAAAATAACCCCTAATATAAAAAAGAGTCACAGATAAGCCTGTTATGAGTTATAGCTTTGAAACACAACTATAATATCATACCTGTGATTTTAAATTTGTACTGCCGGTTTATGTGACCCGAATAGTAAGGGTGATAACCCAATCCTTAGAAGCCAACACTTCAAAATATATGATGATTGTCATATGTTGGCGACTTATCCTACAAAACCAAGCCGGGTTAAATTTAAACCACACTTACACTTAGATCTGAACAAAAAGTCTCAAGACCAAACAAAAGGTTGCTTTCAAACAAAACTTAAGCCAAATAGAAAGAGAAAATTGAGGCTTCTGATTTGAATACGACCAGTAACCATTTCAAAGGGGTTAAGCTAGGATTCGAAACGATCATGTAGCGCCCAGCAGCTTTGGCGTTGCGCCGATCAACAGGGTATCAACAGCTATGTTCTCTTTGGTTCGAATACAACCTATGTCTGAACAGGAAGCCCCCAAATGACCTTGAGAGTTTTTTAACGACTCTGATTCGAATACGATCAAAGTCGGGCCCAAAAGGGGTTAAGCTATTATTCGAATACGATCAAGAAGCCCCCTAGTGAGTTTGGCATTGTGCCGATCAAGAGGGTACCGACCGCTATGTTCTATTTGGTTCGAACACGACCTATGTTTGAACAAGCCCCCTAGTGATCATGAGGTTTAACGGCTAGATTCAAATACGATCATGAGCCGGACCAAGAGAGTTAGGCCAGATTCGAATACGATCTGCCCCCAATTGGTCGTTTGAAATGATGATGATGAAGACATATGATCATTGAGGATGAAAAGGACAGAGGTCCTCCTTTATTACTTATCATAATATATACATCATCAAAATATGTACATCACGAGAGCCGGTGGCTCAAGTGTAGTAAGGCCGAAGATGAGCGATATTCCACGGCCGGCGGGTCTCTTCCTCCGACTTACGTGAGCCTTTGTGCTCTCGAATGTCGATAAGGTAGTATGACCCATTGTTCAAGTTCTTGCTGACCACAAAGGGCCCTTCCCAAGGTGGGGATAACTTGTGTGCATCAGTTTGATCCTGGATGAGCCAGAGCACCAAATCACCTTCTTGAAAGGTTCTGGACTTAACCCGGCGGTTGTGATAACGGCGCATGTCTTGTTGGTAAATCACCGAGCGGGCTGCTGCCAAGTCACGCTTTTCATCTAACAGGTCAAGTGCATCCTGACGGGCTTGTTCGTTATCAGCTTCAATGTAAGCCGCCACACGGGGCGAGTCATGATGGATGTCACTAGGTAGAACCGCCTTTGCTCCGTAAACCATGAAGAAAGGCGTGTAACCCGTAGACCTGTTGGTGGTAGTATTGATGCTCCATATCACAGAAGGTAACTCCTCCACCCAACAACCCGGCGTCCATTGCAAATGAACCATAAGCTAGGGTTTGATGCCTTTCAAGATTTCCTGATTGGCTCTGTCAGCTTGACCATTGGATTGAGGGTGAGCTACTGATGAAACATCAAGCCGGATATGCTCATGTTGAAAGAACTCCTCCATGGCACCCTTGGACAGATTAGTACCATTGTCAGTTATAATGTTGTGTGGAAAGCCAAAGCGAAAGATCACCTTTTTCATGAATTGAACCACCATGGCTGCGTCACACTTACTAACTGGCTCTGCCTTAACCCACTTTGTGAATTTGTCAACCGCCACCAAGAGGTGGGTCTTTTTATCTTTGGACCTTTTGAAAGGCCAAACCATGTCAAGTCCCCAAACTGCAAATGGCCAAGTAATTGGAATCATTCTCAATTCTTGAGCTGGCACATGAGCCCGTCATGAGAATTTCTGACAACCGTCACATTTACTGACCAGATCCTCCGCATCAGCGTGAGTCATCAGCCAATAAAACCCATGACGAAAAGCATTGGCCACAAGAGACTTTGAACCGGCATGATGGCCACAATCTCCTTCATGAATCTCATGAAGAATTTCTTGACCTTCCTTAGGAGAAACACAACGTTGAAAAGCTCCAGTGACACTGCGATGATGCAACTCGACGTTGGCATTTGTCATTGACTTAGACCGCCGGGTTATCTGCCTGGCCAAGGTTTCATCTGTAGGCAACTCACACCAGGTCATGTAAGCCAAATATGGCACTGTCCAATCTGGGATGACATGAAGAGCCGCCACCAATTGTGCCTCCGGGTCAGGAACAACCAAGTCTTCCCCTGTAGGTAACTTGACAGAAGGGTTATGCAGAATATCCAAGAAAGTGTTAGGTGGCACCGGCTCACGCTGAGACCCCAGCCGGCTTAAAGCATCAACCTCCTTGTTCTTTCTGCGATTAATGTGCTCCACTTGGTAACCCTTGAAGTGTCCAGCAATGGCATCAACTTCACGGCGATAAGACACCATGAGGGGATCCTTGGAATCCCACTTGCCTGAGACTTGCTGAGCCACCAAATTTGAGTCGCCAAAGCACCTTATCCGGCTTAAGCTCATCTCCTTAGCCATGCGAAGACCATGGAGCAAGGCCTCATACTCAGCTGCATTGTTACTACAGGGAAACATGAACCTTAGCACATAACAAAATATGTCACCTTGAGGGGAAGCTAAAACAACTCCAGCCCTCGAACCCTTCAATTGCCTGGACCCATCAAAGTGAATAGTCTAATATGTGTTGTCCGGCTTCTCTTCAGGCATCTGTAGCTCTGTCCAATCGTTGATGAAGTCCACCAGTGCTTGAAACTTGATAGCAGTGCGTGGCACATACTTTAAACCATGAGGCCCAAGTTCAATGGCCCACTTAGCGACTCGTCATGTGGCCTCTCTGTTTTGAATGATATCTCCTAAAGGAGCAGAACTGACCACAGTGATGGGATGGCCCAGGATATATTGCTTAAGCTTCTGGCTTTCCATGAACACCCCATAAACGAGCTTCTGCCAATGTGGATATCTTTGCTTGGACTTAATAAGCACCTCACTAATGTAGTAAACCGGCCGTTGAACCGGATGTTCCTTGCCAACCTCCTTGCGCTCCACCACAATGGCCACACTGACATCGCGTGTGTTAGCAGCCACATATAACAATAAGGGGTCCTTATCAATAGGGGCAACAAGGACCGGCGGCTCAGCTAGCTGTCTCTTCAAATCTTCAAAGGCAGCGTTAGCAGCATCACTCCAGACAAAGTCGTCCGTCTTCTTCATCATTTGATACAGCGGTATGGCCTTCTCACCTAACCGGCTTATGAACCGGCTTAAAGCAGCAATACGACCCGCCAAACGCTGAACATCATTGATACAAGCCAGCTTAGCTAAGGAGGTGATGGCCTTGATCTTCTCCGGGTTAGCTTCAATACCTCTGTTAGAGACCAAAAAAACCGAAAGCTTGCCCGCTGGCACTCCAAAAACACACTTGGCCGGGTTAAGCATCATCTTGTAGACCCGGAGAATATCAAAGGTTTCCTTTAGATCATCTATCAAGGTCTCCTTCTCTCTGGACTTCACCACAATGTCATCCACATAGGCATGAACATTGTGACCAATCTGATTGTGAAGATAGTTCTGCACACATCGCTGATAAGTCGCCTGGGCACTCTTGAGCCCAAAAGGCATGGACACATAGCAGAAGGCTCCAAAAGGAGTGATAAAAGCCGTCTTCTCCTGGTCCTTAACTGCCATCTTGACCTTATGATAACCAGAGTAAGCATCCAAAAAGCTCAAACGCTCACAACCCGCTGTAGCATCAATGATTTGATCTATACGTGGGAGAGCGAAAGGATCAGCTGGACAAGCCTTGTTTAAGTCCGTGTAATCCACACACATACACAAGGTACCGTTCTTCTTAAGAACGAGCACCGGGTTAGCCAACCACTCTGGATGAAAAACTTCAACAATAAACCCGGCCGCTAAGAGCTGCGCCACTTCCTCACCAATGGCCTTACGCTTATCCTCATTAAACCGCCGAAGAAACTGTTTGACCGGCTTAAATTTTGGATCAATATTGAGAGTGTGCTCTGCGAGTTCTCTTGGTACACCCGGCATGTCAGAAGGTTTCCGTGCAAAGATGTCCCGGTTCTCACGGATGAACTCGATGAGCGCGGCTTCCTATTTAGGATCCATGTTAGCACTGATACCGGACTGCTTAGATCAGTCACCCGGAACAAAGTCAACAAGCTTGGTGTCATCGGACGATTTAAACTTCATCACATGCTCATGCTCGGTGGTTGGCTTCTTCAAAGACATCATGTCCGCCGGGTCAACATTGTCCTTGTAAAACTTCAACTCCTCTGTTGCACAGATAGACTCAGCGTAGGCAGCATCGCCTTCCTCACATTCTAGGGCTATCTTCCGACTCCCATGTACTGTGATGGTACCCTTATGACCCGGCATCTTGAGCTGCAGATAAACATAACACGTCTGTGCCATGAACTTCGCATAAGCCGGCCGTCCAAACAGGGCCTGATACGGTGATACGTCTTCATCGTATCTACTTTCCAAACACTTCTGCTCTTGTTTTGGACTCTAACTTGCATGATTTGAATGAAACTAACCCGGACTGACGCTGTTTTCAGCAGAACTGCCATGGTGTTATTTTTGTGCAGAAATAAAAGTTCTCGGAATGACCTGAAAATCCACGGAGCAACTTTTCAGAATTAATAAAAAATACTGGCGAAAGAATCAGTGTCAGGGGGCCCACACCCTGTCCACAAGGGTGGGGGTGCGCAACCTGCCTCGTGGGCCCCCTGGACGTCCACCGACCTCAACCCCAACTCCATATATTTGCTTTAGCAGAGAAAAAATCAGAGAGAAAGTTTCATCGCGTTTTACGATACGGAGCCACCGCTAAGCCCTAATCTCTCTCGGGAGGGCTGATCTGGAGTCCGTTCGAGGCTCCGGAGAGGGGGATTCGTCGACCTCGTCATCATCAATCATCCTCCATCACCAATTTCATGATGCTCACCGCCATGCGTGAGTAATTCCATCGTAGGCTTGCTGGACGGTGATGGGTTGGATGAGATTTACCATGTAATCAAGTTAGTTTTGTTAGGATTTGATCCCTAGTATCCACTATGTTTTGAGATTGATGTTGCTATGACTTTGCTATGCTTAATGCTTGTCACTAGGGCCTGAGTGCCATGATTACAGATCTGAACCTATTATGTTTTCATAAATATATGTGAGTTCTTCATCCTATCTTGCAAGTCTATAGTCACCTATTATGTGTTATGATCCGACAACCCCGAAGTGACAATAATCGGGATACTTCTCTGTGATGACCGTAGTTTGATGATTTCATGTATTAACTATGTGTTAATGCTTTGGTTCAGTACTTAATTAAAAGGAGGCCTTAATATCCCTTAGTTTCCACTAGGACCCCGCTGCCACGAGGGGGGGGGGTAGGACAAAAGATGTCATGCAAGTTCTTTTCCATAAACACGTATGACTATATTCGGAATACATGCCTACATTACATTGATGAACTAGAGCTAGTTCTGTGTCACCCTATGTTATAACTATTACAAGAGGAATCGCATCCGACATAATTATCCATCACTGATCCAATGCCTACGAGCTTTTCACATATTGGGCTTTGCTTATTTACTTTACCGTTGCTACTGTTACAACTACTACAAAACTGCTTCTACTTTTGCCACTGTTACCATTACTTCCATACTACTTTGCTACTAAATACTTTGCTATAGATACTAAGTTATCCAGGTGTGGTTGAATTGACAAATCAACTGCTAATACTTGAGAGTATTCTGTGGCTCCCCTTGTGTCGAATCAATAAATTTGGGTTGAATACTCTACCCTCGAAAATTGTTGCGATCCCCTATACTTGTGGGTTATCAAGACTATTTTCTGGTGCCGTTGCCGGGGAGCATAGCTCTATTCTTTGAGTCACTTGGGATTTATATCTGCTGGTCACTATGAAGAACTTGAAAGACGAAAAAACTAAGATTTATCCCTCAACTATGAGGGGAGGTAGGGAGCTGACATCTAGCTCTGCACTAGATTCTCCTTCTGTTATGAGTAAGCTTGCGACACCTAAACCTGCTTCTGCTTTTAATTCTGATATGTCGCATGTTATTGATGATGCCACTTCTACTATGCATGATACTTATGATGAAACTACTTCTGTGCTTGAAACTACTGTGGCATTAGGTGAATTTCTTGATGAACAACTTGCTAGGGTTAGAGAGAATGAAATTATTGAAACTGATATTATTGAAGATAGTGATGATGAAGGTTCTCCCCCTAAATATGAATTGCATGTTGTTCCTCAAGGTTATGTTATGGATGAAGAAGCTACTAGAGATTTTCTTGCTAGCAATGATAGACCTGATCTTAAGAAGTTATTAGCTAAGCTGAAACAGAAAACTCTGAATGCTAGAATGAAATATGACCCTGCTTCTGCTACTTCACCTATCTTTGTTACTGATAAGGACTATTAATTCTCTGTCGATCCTGAGATAATTACTTTGGTTGAATCTGATCCTTTTTATGGCTATGAATCTGAAACTATTGTGGTACATCTTATTAAGTTAAATGATATAGCCACCCTATTCACAAATGATGAGAAATATCGCTACTACTATATCCTTAAGATATTTCCGTTCTCATTAAAGGGTGATGCTAAAACTTGGTTTAATTCTCTTGATCCTGGTTGTGTGCGTAGTCCCCAAGATATGATTTATTACTTCTCTGCTAAATATTTCCTTGCTCATAAGAAACAAGCTGCCTTGAGGGAAATATATATTTTTTTGCAAATTGAAGAAGAGAGTCTCCCACAAGCTTGGGGGAGGCTTCTCCGATTACTTAATGCCTTGCCTGATCATCCTCTTAAGAAAAATGAAATACTTGATATCTTTTATAATGGACTAACCGATGCTTCCAAGGACCACTTGAATAGTTGTGTTGGTTGTGTTTTCAGGGAAAGAACAGTCGATCAAGCTGAATTTCTATTGAATAATATGTTGACTAATGAAAACAATTGGACACTTCCTGAACCAACTCTTGAGCCAACTCTTGAGCCAATTCCTAAACCAACTCCGAAGAAAAGGGGAGTTCTATTTCTTAGTCCTGAAGATATGCAAGAGGCAAAGAAATCTATGAAAGAAAAAGGTATTAAAGCTGAAGATGTTAAGAATTTACCTCTTGTTGAAGAAATACATGGTCTTAATTTACCACCTATTGAAGAAACACATGGTCTTGATAACTCGACACAGGTAGTAAAGGTAAATTCTCTCTATAGATACGATAAAGTTGAAATCCCGTCTACTAAGTTTGCTAGCCAATGCTTGGATGAATTTGATGATTTTATGGCTAGACAAGAAAACTTTAATGCTTATGTTGGTAGAGAATTAAAGAGTAATGCTTAGATGATTGGACGCTTGAGTGATTATATGGCTAGAATTAAAGGTGAACTTAAACTTATTAGTAAATATGCTTCTATGGTTACCACTCAAGCAGGACAAGTACTCAAAGCTCAAAGTGATTTGCTCAACGAATTAAATAACAAACATGATTTTGCTATTAGAGTGGCTACTAGAACGGGTAAAATAACTTAGGAACCTTTGTATCCTGAAGGCCACCCTAAGAGAATTGAGCAAGATTCTCAGAGAAATAATATAGATGCACCTAGTCCTTCTAAAAAGAAGAAAAAGAAAAATGATAGTACCTTGCATGCTTCTAGTGAACCTGTTGTAGACACACCTGAGAATCCCAATGATATGTCTATTTCTGATAGTGAAACAAAATCTGGTGATGAACATGAACCTATTGATAATGTTAATGATAATGTTCATGTTGATGCTCAACCTAGCAATAATAATGATGTAGAAATGGAACCTACTGTTGATCTTGATAACCCACAATCAAAGAATCAACGTTATGATAAGAGAGATTTTGTTGCTAGGAAGCACGGTAAAGAAAGAGAACCAGGAGTTCAGAAACCCATGCCTTTTCCTCCTAAGCCATCTAAGAAGAAGGATGATGAGGATTTTGAGCGCTTTAGTGAAATGATTAGACCTATCTTCTTACGTATGCGCTTAACTGATATGCTTAAAGTGAATCCTTATGCTAAGTACATGAAAGATATTATTACAAATAAAAGAAAGATATCGAAAGCTGAAATTTCAACCATGCTTGCTAACTATACTTTTAAGGGTGGAATACCTAAGAAACTTGGAGATCCAGGAGTACCAACTATACCATGCTCCATTAAAAGAAACTATGTTAAAACTGCTTTATGTGATCTTGGAGCCAGTGTTAGTGTTATGCCTCTCTCTTTATATAGTAGACTTGAATTGAATAAGTCGACACTTACTAAAATATCTTTGCAAATGGCTGATAAATCAACCGCTATACCTGTCGTCATTTGTGAGGATGTGCCTGTTGTGGTTGCAAACATTACTATTTTAACGAACTTTGTTATTCTTGATATTCCCGAGGACGATAGTATGTCGATATGTTAGACCCTTTTTGAATACTACAGGGGCTGTTATTGATTACAACAAAGGAAATGTCACTTTTCATGTTAATGGTAATGAGCATACGATACACTTTCCAAGGAAACAACCTCAAGTTCATAGCATCAATTCTATTGAAAAAATTCCAACTATTATTATTGGAGGTTTTGAATTTCCTCTTCCTACCGTCAATAAGAAATATGATATTCTTATTATTGGGGATGTGCATATCCCCGTTGAGGTAACCTAGTGTTATTCGAATTTTCTCCGGTTCCATGTTATTCGGAATGAGTTTGTTAACAAGACTTGATCAACTTTGTTAGTGGATTCATTTTGATGAGCATGAGATGGATGAAGTTAGAAGGCACAACCTTCTGTACCCTCCTTTTTACTTTCTGTTATTTAGATTAAATAAAGTAAAAATAGTATTTTCTGTCTGTTTTCTGAATTATCCATGCAATAAAAAATACCTGAAAATAAAAATTCTCCAAATGCCCTGCAAATTTAGTATGATTTTTTCTGGAATATTTGAGAATATCTGGCACTGAGAACACAGCAGGGGGAGCTGGCACCTGGCCACGAGGGTCCAGGGCGCGCCCACCCCTACAGGGAACGCACCCTGCCTCGTGGGCCCGTGGTGGCCCCCCTCCACTTATTTCTGCACCCACACACTTCTTCCTCCCAAAAAATCACCATCCACCTCAAGCACGAGTTCTAGCTCACTTTGGTGCCATTTTCGATCTCCTTTCTCAAACCTCCATTCACAAAACTGCTTTGAGGGATTGTTCCTTGGTATGTGACTCCTCCAATGGTCCAATTAGTTTTTGTTCTAGTGCTTTATTCATTGCAAATTTTTTCAGCCTAGGTGACCCTGTTCTTGAGCTTGCACGTCAAATTTATATGGTCCCAAGTAATTTTAGTGCATGATATAGGCTCTAGGCACTTGTGGGAGTAGTTGCTATCAATTTTGTTGAGTTTGATTCACTTTTATTTTGAGTTACTAAAAATTTCAGAAATTTTCAGAAGAAGATGAAGAGATTTTTCTTGAGGGGCTCTTCTAGCCAAGGATCTAAGGATAAACAAGCTAAGGAGAATGAAAAGGCCAAGTATAATCTTCCACGTGTGGCGGAAGTACGGCCGTGTGAATGGCCTTGTGATGATTTCTTGAGAGCAGCCGGGATTTATGATGACTTTTATTCTTTGGCTGATAATGAGGCCGCACCGACTTCCTCCACGACCAAGCTGAACAGTATCTCTTACTCACCAATACTTTCGTGCAAAATTTCTACTTTTATCCTAAGAAATCACCTCCTCCAGTAGCGTTTCATTTATATGATGTGGCTACGGAGATGTCACTATATTAATTTTGCACAATTTGCAAGATACCTTTCGGGGGCAGCTTAGAGGAAGCACATCATAAAGATGTGGATGGATTCATTGATACTATTACTGTAGGGGAAACGAGGAAGGTTTCCGATAAAAGAATTACTAGCATACATTTTCTTGTTTTACGCTACTTTGCAATATTTGCTAGTCGATGCTTAATTGGTCACGGAAACTATGAAAACCTTAGCGTTCCAGATATTATTATTTTGTTCCATGCTTTATTCGTGATAACTCTGTTAGTATGGGCGCTATTATTTCTAAATGATTAAGCCTGAACCGTACAAAGGGCCCCATCTTTGGAGGTATCTATGCTGCACGCCTTGGTAAACATTTCAGGATACCTATTAGGCATTTTGAGAAAGAGGAAAAACTGCTGCCCCCTACTTTTCTACATTATAAGAGCATGGTAGCACATGAGTTTATTGTTAAAAATTATGATAAGATGCTTTTGTATAATTTGAGATTTAATAAGAAACACAGTGAGACTATTATGTTGCCTGTGCCCTCTTTGTTTGATTTAACTGCAGGCCCTTACCTCGTCTTGCCAGAGGCCGTGTATGTGCTCCGTGGCCAGACATCAGCTCCAGAGCCCGAGCCGGAACCACTACTTGACCCTTATCGTCCATCATCTTATCAGTGGGATCCGGAGGAGATCGCCAGCCAGTGGCAGTACGATGACACTCCTCACTACACAGGGGAAAGTATGACCCCAACTTCATCTACGGGTATCCGCCAGGCTATCCCTGGCAATAGACCAACTTAGGCCAAAAGCCTAAGCTTGGGGGAGTACGTATTTCTCACCGACATTACATTCATGTTCACACACTCATTCTAGTCATTGGTGCTGATACTTCTTGATTGTACTATCCATGCTAGTTTAATTTCTTTTTCTAGCTTTAGTCTTGTGTGTTTGATAAACCTTAAGAAAAACAAAAAAATAGTTAGTTTACTTTCCATGCTTGTAGTAATAATTAAAATAAAACCCAAAAAGATTTCTCGTTCTTCTTTTGCTTGTTTGGGGCTTTTCCGTGTAAATAGTTTTATTTCTTTTCTTTCCTTTGGGGGTCGAGAGGAGAAGACCATAATGAAAATATTTAGTGGCTCCCATATGCATGATTATTGATTTAACCAAGAGCCCATATTACTGTAACATCCCAAATTTTCAATTTGGAATGTTATACATTAGATCATCAGTGCATATCATATTTTATTGCATTTTGGGTTGATCCTAGAAATTCTATGCAACTCAAGGAACCACGGAGAGAGTTGGGGATTTCATTATTTTCATATTTGAGTTTGCTCAAATTTTGAAAAGAGGATCGATTGATTTTAATTATTTTCTCTTCAAATATTTCTTTTATAAAAATAAAAGAGAGGGGATAAAATGACTTTCCCAAAATAAAGAAATACTGGAGATTTAATTTAAAATCAAATAAGAGTTTTATTCGGAGTTTTTTTTGATATTGTATTTGAATTAGGAAAAATGTGCGTTTTTCAAAATTGCAGTAGAGCCCAAATAAATGTTCACCCGGTCCGTCTTATTTTTAGAGGACAGGAAAAATTTATTTCAGGATTTTTGGAGTCCGTTTAGTATTTCTTTTATTTGTTTTTCTGTGTGGAATTATTTAAAAAAACAAAACCGACTTAATGGGTCGTGGACTACCCGGACTCCCTGTCGCCTCAGGCTTTAAAAGCCGCCCGGCCGAGTCCACAACCCACCGCTGCCACCTAAGCCTAACCCTAGCCCGCGCCGCCGCGTGATCCGCGCCGCCGCCGCCCGATCCGCCGCCGTCAGACTTCGCCGCCGCCACCGCCGGACTTTGCCGCCGCCACCGCCGAACTCCGCCGCCGCCTGTGCCACCCGCCGCCGGACGCCGTCGCCACCGCCCGCCGCCACCACCCGATCGCCGCCCCGCCGCCGGAGCACCCCGCCGCCGCCGCCGCCGGAACCCCGTCGGAGTCACCGCCGCCCGTCCCGAGGTAGCCGCCGTCGCCGCGGTTTTCGTTAGAAAATCGTCGGGTTTTTTTAGAAACCGCGGTTTTTTTATTTAGATTGGTTTTATTTATTTTTCGGTTTAGTTATTTAGCAAACGCCCGTTCGTTCATTCATTTTAACGAATGGTTTTCACCGTTTAGCCGCAGACAGCGAACGTTCATTCGTTAGCCTGTTCGTCAGTTTTTCTTTTTCCAGGGTTTTTTCGCGATTATTTTTTATCGCGATTTCAGGCCATATCTTAGTTTTGGTTTATCTTTTCGCTCGTTTATCGGAATCAGACGATTCAAGCACCTAGAGTTTTGTCTCGAAGCCCTCTTTCTGTTTAACCAACTTAAACAAGATTTTGCTACTATAAAATTTGACTTGAGTCTAGATTAGTAAACAGAGCTTGTTTCCTTCGTAGTTTGAGTTTCGTTGCTTCATTTGATTTGATTCTTTTTGCAAACCGGAGTTCTTAAGTTCAAGTTTCTGGTTAGATCTCTTATTTCAGTTTTACCCGTGCTTCTAGGTAAGTGCTTATTGTATGCTTGTTTGATTGTGATAGAGTACCCGGAGTGCAAAGCGTGCTACTACGAGTCTCTAGGTTTCACGGGTCATTAGCAAGGCATGTAACACTTTGATCATACCTCTTTACTACCCAGTTTTATTGCATTCGATCAATCCTCAAACGATTGCATGGTTAGGATCTGTTTAACTTGTGGGTTTTGGGAAGTAGATGAGGTAGTACCTATTTACATGTTTATTATCAAACCTTTGGGAGTTACTTCTATGTTGCTTATATTGCTATGCTATGCTTGTAGACGTGGATTGGGTGAGTGTATCCATGACATATGTGAGTATTGTTAATTAATGGTTAACTTAAGGTGGCAACTTAAATACACATGTGGGTGGACTGAGGCACCTGGGGAACCCAATGTTGCCTGTTTTTTTGGAAATCCCGGGGTTACCGTGTGATTATCCTATGGACTGCCACCCGGGCTCAAAGGGATCATAAGATTATTCATGCTAGAAACTTCCATGTGCATCCACAAGCTATTATGGGCTCTAGCATAGTTGAGTAAGTTGCAAGACCTCTTTCAGTGGTGGGCTAGCAGATGTAGGGGAAAGTAGGTTTAACTGTCCACCCAGAGTAAAGAGTTATTGTTTCAGAAAGACTGTGCCTCGATTCTTCGACCATGGATGTATTCAAGTCTTGTGGGGAAAAGTGTGCAAACCTCTGCAGAGTGTACAAACTAATCATGGTTAGCCGTGTCCCCGGTTATGGACATCTTGAGTAACTGGTTCTTGGATTATCATGTTGATCTCATCACTCTAAATATAATTTGATTGGGTTTTATGATGATGCTTAATTGGGATTGAGTTGGGAGAACCTTCTCAATGTTTAACAACCACCATACACTACAAAAAAAACTCACTTCCGTGATGATACATGTTTGTCACAGTAGGTCGCATTTTCTGTCATGCATGTACATCCATGACAAATTTATGACAGAATCAAGATAGTCATACGTGTGCTGTCGTAGAAGTGTTCCATGACATTACCAACATTATCATCACGGAAGTGTCCACTTCCATGACGATAAATCGCACGTCACAGAAGTGCTTTCGTTAAGGGTGACCGACACGTGGCATCCACCATAACAGAATGCCGTTAAGCTATCGGGTCGGATTTTGGATCCGATAACCCGTTAACAGCCATGACCAATGCCGATTTTCCATGTGTAAAATTCTCGTTGGCTGACGGATCCACGCGTCAGCTCCGCGTTGGCACAGGTGTCACTCATCCAACAGTCAAGATGACCTATGATATGTTGACACATGGACCGGCCCAAAAGTGGCCCACAAAGTTTAAATGGGCCGGCCCAACTGAAGGCCCATAAGATTTAGCGGGCCATAATGGGCCGGCCCAGCTAAAGACCCACAAAATTTAGCGGACCATAATGGGCCGGCCCAGCTAAAGGCCCACATGAATTTGCAGACCATAATGGGCCGGCCCAGCTAAAGGCCCACAAGATTTTGTGGACCACAATGGGCCGGCCTAGCTAAAGGCCCACAAGATTCTGCAGACCATAATGGGCCGGCCCAGCTAAGGCCCAACATTCTCTGTCAAATCGGCCCATCAATGGTCTTCCAAAACTTGTCATCAATGCAGCCCATGTTCACTTCTGGCCCGTTAACTGTCCGGTAAGTAATTGGGTCGAATTACGGCCCGGTGTATTTCCGGCCTGTTAAAGGCCCGGCTTCATTTGGGCCCATTTACAGGCCATCAAAACTTTTGGCCCATAAATGTAACACCCCAAAAATTTAACCAAGTTTTTGATAATAAAATTTTGCCAAGAGTTTAAATTTTTTGCATTCTGGATTCTTCTGTTGATTTTAGAACCTTTCTTTTAGTTTTAGGAGTTTTATTTTTCCCAAGTGGACCTTTCCAAAATATATTGGACTTCTATGCTCTCTGTATAACATTTTCTTAATCAGTAGATTTATTTAAATTATTTCACCCTGAGCTTTATTCATTAAAATGACTTTCTTTAAGTTTTGGAGCTCTTTTTGTACTACAACCAGTTGATAAATTTATGTAAAAATCCAACCAAATTTTTGAGATGTCATGTGATGTCTCTAAATCACTTTGGTGCAATCATATATTTATTTCATTGCATATTTTGAGTTTTACACCTGTTTTTCAAATCTGGCCCAGTGGACACTTTTGCACTATAGCCTAATTAAATATTTCCCTAGAGCCTCCACCAAAATTATGGGATGTCAGTGGTAGCATGCCATCCAACTTTATGCAAAAACATAGTGTTGTTCTTTGAAAAAATTAAGTGCATCAACCTCTCTTTTATTCTGGACCAGACTTGTGTTTTCTACTGCAACCCCATCCATTCTTGCTCAGGTGACCTTGTGCTTTCTCATGCTTGTAGTCAACCCTGCAAAACCCCTAAGTCCAAGAGCATGCACTCTTTGGATCATTTTGGTCCATGCAATGATGCCATTTACTCCCTGTCCAGAATTATAGTTTTGCAAAACTTGCACTAGCAAGTTTCTCCTTTTGGCAAACTAACCTCACCACCCCTTCTTTCTTCTAAAGAGACCCCACTCTGGGAGATTTGGCCACCCCAAGAACTGCCTAGGTGCCTTTGGCATTTTGTCAAACACCCTAAGTGCATAGCCAGATTTGGCATGATTTCAAGTTTACATTGTGAACTTGAGCCACTGACCTATCCAGCATGTCCCATGGATTTTCCCTAGCCTATAACCCCACTCTGCTAACCCTCTTGTGGTTTGGAACCCCCTGGCATGCCATAGCATTTCGTCGAGCACGTCCCGTGCGTACTCTGGGCGCGCCCAGAGCATGCGTTTGGCATGCACGTGCGCCCGAGCCGCCGCGTCACGCCCCGCACTCACTCCAGTCCGTGACTGACCGCAGCCAGCACACAGTGTCCCCTTCTGCACCCCACGAGCCCCGCAGCTCTCGCCACGTCTCCGGCAGGCCAGCAGCTAGCCACCACTGCCACCCGACAGCTCCTGCGCTAGCCAGTGCCGCCCAAGCCATCTCCGCTCGCCAGCTCGCCCTTGGAGCAGTAGCCGCTCGTCCGGTAGCTTCTGCTGCCATCCCCAGCCTCGCCACGATGCCCTGCAGCTACAGAAGACAGTCGCCGGCGCCCTTATCTGCGGCCGCCGCTGAACCGCCTCGACTCGCCTATTTAAGGAAGCCCCGAGCCCGTTCCCGCACACAGGCAACCTCAGGCCACCTCCATGGCGCTTCCCTAGCTCGCAATCGACCCGGGAAGGTTCTCTTCCCCGTCTCCGGCAACTCCTGCCGCCGCCACTGCCCCAGCCACTCCGGCACCACCAGGGCCTCCCCCTCTCCACTCTCTCCACCATGAACCTTCTCTTCCTCCTGTGGACCCTTTCCCCTACTCGATTTGGATCGGGAACCACCACAGCCACAAAAGCACTTTGCTCCCGAGGCCTCCTCCGCCGCGAAACTCACCGTCGATGACTCCCTCCACCCCCGCCGACCCAACGACCACCGTGAGGACCGCCCCGGTCTTGCGGATCCATCCCGACTCTCTGGAGCCCGCGGGGAGCAGCCTTTCGCCGGCGTTGATCGCCGTCGCCTCGCCTCCGTTCGGGCGAAGGAAGAAGAAGGAGGGATGGACTGGTCAAACCTGACCAGCGGGCCCCCTGGACCCACTGTTAGTGACCCCGCCCCAGTCCACATGGGTTAAGTGGAAGCGTATTTCCATAATACGCCTTCGACGTGTACGTGATATTTCGAAACGTTTTCTTTTTTCTGTTTTATTTTTAAATAGCAGATTTTGACCAAAATTTGACCGGCTATATCTTTTTAAATACAGCTCCAAATAAATTAATTATTTTTCCTACCTCTCTCAAATATTGTCTAGTTTATTTTAAAATTTATTTGAAAATTTTTCAAAATAAATTTTTGTGCTGTTTTGATTTTGTGTGTTAATTCATATATATTCTTTTAAATAGGATTTTTGAAGAATTCAAGATGTTTTGGAATGCACCCTGCTTTCCCATGACCTGAAGGCAAGCATTCTGAACCCTGGTGTAATTTTTGTGTGTGTTGTTTGACTCGGTGACAACACCACCCCGACACGTGCATGCGTCATTTTATGTGAGGATGTGATCCTATTCATGAGTGCATATTAATGATTTTTATGCTGATGGAGTTGACATGATTTGTGATGGAAATCACCATCATACGCCTTTCATGCATACCGGAAGGAAAGCCGGGAAGGCCTCTGTCTTGGGTAGACGCGGTCTTGTCCCTAGTCCTCCATCAAGACGGTCGTGTCCGGTATGGCATGAGGGGGTATGTCGCGTGGTGCTTCTATCTGTTGGTTGAAGTATATGTATTGTTATGCTAATTTTGCAGAGAATGTTACAACCTCCTGGGTCGACCGTAGATCGAGTCTTGTGCCAGTAACCCCCATACTTGCTTCGTACTACCACTCGTCTCTACAACAAGTAGGGTACGGTTCAGTAGGTTGTCAACCCCTTTCCTAGAACACACCGTACAGAGAGGCCATGGTGGAAGATACTGGAGGCATCCGGTAGTCATGCCACCGGGTCCGGGAGCAGGGGTGTTTCGGTTGTAGCCGAAGGGGGTAGCTCCCCAGTTTGCGCGCGGTATAAATTTTGTGATCCCATGTTAGGTCGAGGTTGTATCCTCCCCACTTAGAGTTTTGCTTGACAGGTGTCGTGGGTGATTCCAGACACATGTGAGTTAAGCTGGTGTGTGCAAGTTAGGTGTGTTTTCAACTAAAAGACCGTAGACGGAATTAGTCCGGATGGACTAAAGGAATCCGTTACTCGTGGGTAAAGAGTACACCCTCTGCAGAGATTAAACCTATTCGAATAGCCGTGTCCATGGTTAAGGACTACAGTCTGGGATGGGCCAAGTGTCGGTCTTAGTGTCGGTCTTCGGAGGTGAAACTGTTAAACCAGGACTGGAGTCACGACATGTGACTTGTGATAATTGTGATTATAAATTTTTGTTGTGAACTAAGCCATGATATTATTGGTATTATCGAATATCCCTGGGATGGTTCTACCTCCTGGATATTCACTATGTTTTCTTTTAAAGCCCTTTATGTGGTGTCGCTAAGACGCCCGACTGCGGCATTTCTTTTAAAGCCCTTTATGTGGTGTCGCTAAGACGCCCGACTGCGGCATTTCTTTTAAAGCCCTTTATGTGGTGTCGCTAAGACGCCCGACTGTGACACTTCTTTTAAAGCCCTTTATGTGGTGTCGCTAAGACGCCCGACTGCGGCATTTCTTTTAAAGCCCTTTATGTGGTGTCGCTAAGACGTCCGACTGCGGCATTTCTTTTAAAGCCCTTTATGTGGTGTCGCTAAGACGCCCGACTGTGGCATTTCTTTTAAAGCCCTTTATGTGGTGTCGCCAAGACGCCCGACTGTGGCATTTCTTTTAAAGCCCCTTTATGTTATTTATTTTCATAATTTTAATACTACTATGTTATTGCATATTCATAAATAACAGGCTTGCACGCATCCGAGTTTTATTTATCTTTTGTGACTGACTTCATGAGCATAAAATATTTTCAGCACATCATTGTTATATTATAACTGTGTTCATAATGTTTGCGAGTACATTCAAAGTACTCACTGGCTTGTCCCTGGCTATTGTCTTGGCCAGATTTTTCTTGCGCGGAGAGGAGCGACCGTGGCGACAGCCCCGGAACCTAAGCAACGGTGATAGCAGCCTCGCGAAGATAGGAGTTAACCTGGTCAGCTGTTCCTGTGGGAAATTGGAGTCCCATAGACACTGATGATCCACAAACCGCTTCCGCCATCAACCATTAGAAACCATTTGTTGTACTCATAGGCCAGAATGGTCTTGTACTACATATTTTGTATTTTTCTTGGAATTTCTGTATCAAGTTGGTGCCTCATAAGCTAACAGTTATCCTGGGGCTGGTGAGCACAAGGGCCATTTTCTGGAAATTAATACCCGGAGAATCGGTCCCCCCAAACTTGGTACCAGAGCCAGGCTGACCATTGGCTAATCCTATCTTAGCCAGGTCGATAAACTTAGGCAAACCAACCTACCAGACCCTAACCAAAACCCCAGCCAAGCTTCCCGTGCAAGATAGCCACACTATGATCCCGACACTTTTGGCAGTCGGTGCCCAACCTATCAGCCTAGCCTGTCGATCACACACCAGTGACCGATGGCAAAAATGTCTCATTCGCAAGCGTGCAAAGGAAGACTCCGTCCCCTTTTTTCTATAAAAAGGGCACGCTAGCCTCAACCCAGCATAGCACAGCCTCTTCCCCAACCTAGCCACAATGCCTGGTCCCATAGTGCACAATTAGACCACAGCAACCAACCTTGGAGGTTTCGTGACCATACTCGCAAACCTCACCTGTCGTGCCTATGCGTTAGAAGAGCCCCCAGAATATGTTGTGTACCAAGGACCCATGAGCGGTGAGGACCGCCAATTCTGGGCCACTGTACACATCTACGGTAGGGGTCTGTCGCCAGAACGCCCCTACAGGTTCACCGGAAGAACAACTTCCTTCGAGCCACAAGCCATCCAGCTAGCCGCTCGAGAGGCTATAGTTCAACTCCGGCAGTTGTCGCCCAGAGTTAACTGTCGCTCGTTCTACTACTACCCCAGGCATGAAGGGTATGGTAGACCACCCCAAGTTGCCAACGGAGATCACGAGATGGATCCCGCATTGTTGCACCTAGTGTGCTATGTAAGTGCACTAGAGGCACTGTTCGACCAGATCACCATTGATCTGATCGCAGCTCGAGGAGAGCTGGTTCGTAGAGCCCCGGCGAGCAGGGAAACCGAGCCCGACGCCGACAACCCAGTCGTGCTGTTCGGACACCCGATCGAGACCCTGAGGTCAGCTCCAGCTAGCGGCCAAGGTGTCTTGATGACCCGAGAAGTGCTTCGTCACCTTTTGGGAGCACACTCCAGCGGAATTGTGGCCAACAATCCCCGCGATGGTCATCATCGCTACCCCGACCCTGTAGTTCCTCCACCATCTCCGACTGATCCCGGCAGTGAGACATGTGGAGAAGCCTCGACATCCACCAGGCACGCCCGTTTAGACATAAACGAGGTAGACTAAGCCATACGAGTAGTACCGAGTCTCAGTGTATCCTCGCTTGTAATCGTGCGACCTTGTATATAAACGCAGCCTGTCGTTGTGCCTCTGTTTTAATAGTAGCATTGCGTATTTTTTGTCAGCGCATAATTGCACATTTTCCAGGCACAGCTACCAAAACCAACCCCGACGACACCCACAGTAACACGTCTCTTTATGAGATATGTGTATCTCTGACACTGACCCCGACCTTTGGAGGGATCTGGCAAATTTATTACCTTTCACCACGGTAAATAAACCAACCCAGATGCTATATAAGGAGGCCACCTTGTGACCTTACCCAACAATCCTCACCTCGTGCACCACTCTCACAGCCATTTCTTGCCATGCCGAGCCCTAGTATTTATTGGAGAACCCCAGATGCAACCCCAGGTAGCTTTGTCAAAATATTGTGGGACTTTACCTGCAGTACCATGGGTTCTACCCAGCCACCCTAGTACGAGCTGTTCAAATCGAGAATCACCCCTTCCACCTCGGAATATTGGGAAGCAGTACACATTCCTCCCATAGACCCCAACCAAGATCCAACGGAGGTTTCCTTCGTGGGAAATCTATGCCGACCCCACGCTTGGCCATAGAAGCTGCTGCGAACGAAGCGATTGCTCGTCTTCGATTCACGGTACCCTATGCTCACGAACGAGGATACTATTACTTTCCAAGCCATGCAACGCCCGGAGGAGTAACATCTTTTCCCGGTGGACGGATAGAGAGAGACCCAGTGCTAGCCAACCTTATCCAGTACATCATCGCTCAAGAGCATTTGAACCAGCGAGTGATTGATTATCTCCAGAGTCTCGCTGATTTAAATCCTCAGATTGCAATCGGCAGACCACTAAGGCCCGACCCGGAGAGACACATTCATTGACTGGTCAATCCACTTGCTCCGATAGAAGAGGAGTGTATTCCATTGCCAGAGACTTTTTCTCGAGACCCGGTCTAGTTACCATTCTCATTTTAGATGTCACTGATGTGTTTGTTATTTCAGCATTTGTTATTACGTTGTAACTTATGCATGGTACCTCGAATTTGTGTGATGAGTCGAATATTTAGTTTCTGCTTATATGAATGGTTTTCTTCGTGAGTAACCTGTGTAACCGTGAAAATCCTGGAATGAGATTTCTTTTCCCTGAGTTGTTGCATCGTTTATCCTATCACTGCATGGATTATTTTTATTCACGCAGCACCACGGCAACGGACCCACAACCACTCGGACTCCTACACTGCTTGCAAATACACGCAACCATGTTGCATCGCACCAACCACCCCTCTGAGTACTCCACATGCCTCCAAGGGAGAGATTAGCGGATAATCATCCGGATACTAATCACCTCCGGCACACCGATAATGGTGAACAACCGGAATTACGCCTAATCCTCGTGATCACCGCCACCGCGTAGAGCCAGCACCCGAGCGGCAGCATCACGGCGATCATCAAAGATCATCGCGCACAGGAGCACAGAGAGCCCCAACACCGCCGCCAGCCCTCCACACACCTAGATCACGTACCCTTCCGCCACCGTCTCCGCCATTGGAGCCTCGTCTCGAGCTCCGGTGAGCAGTAATGGAGGAGAAGGAGGAGGAGAAACGAGGCCAAGTGCGAAGATGAAGAAGGAGCACCGCGGTCGTTTTATAGCTCGAGATCGGTGTACAGTGGGTGAAGTCCACCAGCGCCGCTCGTCGCCCGATCGCCGGTGTTCGGAGGCGAATCCGCGAGCAGTGCCGACAGCGCACTAGCCCGCGAGGTGAGTGCACACTGCACCGGCAGCAAGCACGCGGCGCACTACCGCAGTACGGCCTAGATGCCCTACGCGATAGATGTCGCCGGTGGAGAAAGCCGGGAAAGTGCGCGGGAGAGAGGAAGAAGAGAGAGCCAGAGGAAGAAGGAGAGACTGACAGTGGGCCCCAGTCCCACCTGTCAGCCAGAGGGAGCACTGTGCTCTCGGGTACGACCAGCGTATTGTAGAATTTAGAATTTATTCTAAATTCACGGCGTCCAGTGTAGAAATTGCTCGTTTTTCTAAACATGGATTTCTCCACGCAACGCCAGTATCCCACACTGTAGTTACTCACCACTTATTGCCATCTCACTGCAGCCACTTTTTACCGCTTGAGTAAAATGATCTTTTGACCAAGTAAAGTATTTTTGTTTTACAACCCTTAGCAAATCTCGAGGACGAGATTTTTCTTAAGGGGGTAGTAATTGTAACACCCCAAAAATTTAACCAAGTTTTTGATAATAAAATTTTGCCAAGAGTTTAAATTTTTTGCATTCTGGATTCTTCTGTTGATTTCAGAACCTTTCTTTTAGTTTTAGGAGTTTTATTTTTCCCAAGTGGAGCTTTCCAAAATATATTGGACTTCTATGCTCTCTGTATAACATTTTGTTAATCAGTAGATTTATTTAAATTATTTCACCCTGAGCTTTATTCATTAAAATGACTTTCTTTATGTTTTGGAGCTCTTTTTGTACTACAACCAGTTGATAAATTTATCTAAAAATCCAACCAAATTTTTGAGATGTCATCTGATGTCTCTAAATCACTTTGGTGCAATCATATATTTATTTCATTGCATATTTTGAGTTTTACACCTGTTTTTCAAATCTGGCCCAGTGGACACTTTTGCACTATAGCCTAATTAAATATTTCCCTAGAGCCTCCACCAAAATTATGGGATGTCAGTGGTAGCAGGCCATCCAACTTTATGCAAAAACATAGTGTTGTTCTTTGAAAAAATTAAGTGCATCAACCTCTTTTTTATTCTGGACCAGACTTGTGTTTTCTACTGCAACCCCATTCATTCTTGCTCAAGTGACCTTGTGCTTTCTCATGCTTGTAGTCAACCCTGCAAAACCCCTAAGTCCAGGAGCATGCACTCTTTGGACACTTTTGGTCCATGTAATGATGCCATTTACTCCCTGTCCAGAATTGTAGTTTTGCAAAACTTGCACTAGCAAGTTTCTCCTTTTGGAAAACTAACCTCACCACCCCTCTTTCTTCTAAAGAGACCCCACTCTGGGAGATTTGGCCACCCCAAGAACTGCCTAGGTGCCTTTGGCATTTTGTCAAACACCCTAAGTGCATAGCCAGATTTGGCATGATTTCAAGTTTACATTGTGAACTTGAGCCCCTGACCTATCCAGCTTGTCCCATGGATTTGCCCTAGCCTATAACCCCACTCTGCTAACCCTCTTATGGTTTGGAACCCCCTAGCTTGCCATAGCATTACGTCGAGCACGTCCCGTGCGTGCTCTGGGCGCGCCCAGAGCGTGCGTTTGGCACGCACGTGCGCCCGAGCCGCCGCGTCACGCCCCGCACTCACTCCAGTCCTGACCGACCGCAGCCAGCATGCAGTGTCCCCTTCTGCACCCCACGAGCCCTGCAGCTCTCGCCACGTCTCCGGCAGGCCAGCAGCTAGCCGCCACTGCCGCCCGACAGCTCCTGCGCTACCCAGCGCCGCCCAAGCCATCTCCGCTCGCCAGCTCGCCCTTGGAGCAGTAGCCGCTCGTCCGGTAGCTTCTGCTGCCATCCCCAGCCTCGCCACGATGCCCTGCAGCTACAGAAGACGGTCGCCGGCGCCCTTATCCGCGGCCGCCGCTGAGCCGCCTCGACTCGCCTATTTAAGGAAGCCCCGAGCCCGTTCCCGCACATAGGCAACCTCAGGCCACCTCCATGGCGCTTCCCTAGCTCGCAATCGACCCGGGAAGGTTCTCTTCCCCGTCTCCGGCAACTCCTGCCGCCGCCACTGCCCCAGCCACTCCGGCACCACCAGGGCCTGCCCCTCTCCACTCTCTCCACCAGGAACCTTCTCTTCCTCCCGTGGACCCTTTCCCCTACTCGATTTGGATCGGGAACCACCACAACCACAAAAGCACTTTGCTCCCGAGGCCTCCTCCGCCGCGAAGCTCACCGTCGACGACTCCCTCCACCCCCGCCGACCCAACGACCACCGTGAGGACCGCCCCGGTCTTGCGGATCCATGCCGACTCTCTGGAGCCCGCGGGGAGCAGCCTTTCGCCGGCGTTGATCGCCGTCGCCTTGCCTCCGTTCGGGCGAAGGAAGAAGAAGGAGGGATGGACTGGTCAAACCTGACCAGCGGGCCCCCTGGACCCACTGCTAGTGACCCCGCCCCAGTCCACGTGGGTTAAGTGGAAGCGTATTTCCAGAATATGCCTTCGACGTGTACGTGATATTTCGAAACGTTTTCTTTTTTCTGCTTTATTTTTAAATAGCAGATTTTGACCAAAATTTGACCGGCTATATCTTTTTAAATACAGCTCCAAATAAATTAATTCTTTTTCCTACCTCTCTCAAGTATTGTCTAGTTTATTTTAAAATTTATTTGAAAAATTTTCAAAATAACTTTTTGTGCTGTTTTGATTTTGTGTGTTAATTCATATATATATATATATTCTTTTAAATAGGATTTTTGAAGAATTCAAGATGTTTTGGAATGCACCCTACTTTCCCATGACCTGAAGGCAAGCATTCTGAACCCTGGTGTAATTTTTGTATGTGTTGTTTGACTCGGTGACAACACCACCCCGACACGTGCATGCGTCATTTTATGTGAGGATGTGATCCTATTCATGAGTGCATATTAATGATTTTTATGCTGATGGAGTTGACATGATTTGTGATGGAAATCACCATCATACGCCTTTCATGCATACCGGAAGGAAAGCCGGGAAGGCCTCTGTCTTGGGTAGACGCGGTCTTGTCCCTAGTGCTCCGTCAAGACGGTCGTGTCCAGTATGGCATGAGGGGGTATGTCGCGTGGTGCTTCTATCTGTTGGTTGAAGTATATGTATTGTTATGCTAATTTTGTAGAGAATATTACAACCTCCTGGGTCGACCGTAGATCGAGTCTTGTGCCAGTAACCCCATACTTGCTTCGTACTACCACTCGTCTCTACAACAAGTAGGGTACGGTTCAGTAGGTTGTCAACCCCTTTCCTAGCACACACCGTATAGAGAGGCCATGGTGGAAGATACTGGAGGCATCCGGTAGTCATGCCACCGGGTCCGGGAGCATGGGTGTTTCGGTTGTAGCCGAAGGGGGTAGCTCCCCAGTTTGCGCGCGGTATAAATTTTGTGATCCCATGTTAGGTCGAGGTTGTATCCTCCCCACTTAGAGATTTGCTTGACAGGTGTCGTGGGTGATGCCAGACACATGTGAGTTAAGCTGGTGTGTGAAAGTTAGGTGTGTTTTCAACTAAAAGACCGTAGACGGAATTAGTCCAGATGGACTAAAGGAATCCGTTACTCGTGGGTAAAGAGTACACCCTCTGCAGAGATTAAACCTATTCGAATAGCCGTGTCCATGGTTAAGGACTACAGTCTGGGATGGGTCAAGTGTCGGTCTTAGTGTCGGTCTTCGGAGGTGAAACTGTTAAACCAGAACTGGAGTCATGACTTGTGACTTGTGATAATTGTGATTATAAATTTTTGTTGTGAACTAACCCGTGATATTATTGGTATTATCGAATATCCCTGGGATGGTTCTACCTCCTGGATATTCACTATGTTTTCTTTTAAAGCCCTTTATGTGGTGTCGCTAAGACGCCCGACTGCGGCATTTCTTTTAAAGCCCTTTATGTGGTGTCGCTAAGACGCCCGACTGTGGCATTTCTTTTAAAGCCCTTTATGTGGTGTCGCTAAGACGCCCGACTGCGGCCTTTCTTTTAATGCCCTTTATGTGGTGTCGCTAAGACGCCCGACTGCGGCATTTCTTTTAAAGTCCTTTATGTGGTGTCGCTAAGACGCCCGACTGGGGCATTTCTTTTAAAGCCCTTTATGTGGTGTCACTAAGACGCCCGACTGCGGCATTTCTTTTAAAGCCCTTTATGTGGTGTCGCTAAGACGCCCGACTGCGGCATTTCTTTTAAAGCCCTTTATGTGGTGTCGCTAAGACGCCCGACTGTGGCATTTCTTTTAAAGCCCTTTATGTGGTGTCGCCAAGACGCCCGACTGTGGCATTTCTTTTAAAGCCCCTTTATGTTATTTATTTTCATAATTTTAATACTACTATGTTATTGCATATTCATAAATAACAGGCTTGCACGCATCAGAGTTTTATTTATCTTTTGTGACTGACTTCATGAGCATAAAATATTTTCAGCACATCATTGTTATATTATAACTGTGTTCATAATGTTTGCGAGTACATTCAAAGTACTCACTGGCTTGTCCCTGGCTATTGTCTTGGCCAATTTTTCTTGCGCGGAGAGGAGCGACCATGCCAACAGCCCCGGAACCTAAGCAACGGTGATAGCAGCCTCGCGAAGATAGGAGTTAACCTGGTCAGCTGTTCCTGTGGGAATTGGAGTCCCATAGACACTGATGATCCACAAACCGCTTCCGCCATCAACCATTAGAAACCATTTGTTGTACTCATAGGCCAGAATGGTCTTGTACTACATATTTTGTATTTTTCTTGGAATTTCTGTATCAAGTTGGTGCCTCATAAGCTAACAGTTATCCTGGGGCTGGTGAGCACAAGGGCCATTTTCTGAAATTAATACCCGGAGAATCGGTCCCCACAATAAACATCCGTCGGTGTGAAAACCGGCGGATCTCGGGTAGGGGGTCCCGAACTGTGCGTCTAGGCGGATGGTAACAGGAGACAAGGGACACGATGTTTTTACCCAGGTTCGGGCCCTCTCGATGGAGGTAAAACCCTACTCCTGCTTGATTAATATTGATGATATGGGTAGTACAAGAGTAGATCTACCACGAGATCAGAGAGGCTAAACCCTAGAAGCTAGCCTATGGTATGATTGTTGTTCGTCCTACGGAATAAAACCCTCCGGTTTATATAGACACTGGAGAGGGCTAGGGTTGCACAGAGTCGGTTACAATGGGAGGAGATCTACATATCCGTATCGCCAAGCTTGCCTTCCACGCCAAGGAAACTCCCATCCGGACACGGGACGGAGTCTTCAATCTTGTATCTTCATAGTCCAGGAGTCCGGCCAAAGGTTATATTCTGGTCATCCGGACACCCCCTAATCCAGGACTCCCTCAGTAGCCCCTGAACCAGGCTTCAATGACGACGAGTCCAACGTGCAGGTTGTCTTCGGCATTGCAAGGTGGGTTCCTCCTCTGAATACTTCATAGAAGATTTTGAACACAAGGATAGTGTCCGGCTCTGCAAAACAAGTTCCACATACCACCATAGAGAGAATAATATTTGCACAAATCTAATCTGCTGACGTATTCCGCAGCGTGACATCACGCCACGACCAAGCCTTTATTCGAATCGTTTTACTGTCCCACCTCAGCGTGTTTAGCGAGGCGGTTTCCTTGGCACGTCTTGTCAAAGCAGAGATCGTGTCCCCTTATTCCGAGATTCTCACCAATACGGGCGTGGGTAACCCAATCGTGCTTGTTGGTGTGTCTCCTCAATCGAAGGCGAGTCCCAAACGGTCACGGGGAGGGCTCTTGGTATTCAACCTCTTTATAAAGAGACCAAGGCTCGACTCCTTTCTTTCAATCTCAATCAAATCCACCTCTCACCTTGAGTTCCAACACCCAAAGCTCCAGATTCAGGTGCTTCAGACCTCCGATAATGTCCGGCTCCGACCTTCAAGGCCGGTGGATGTTTGCTCCGTTACGGAAGAAGACGTGCTAAAGCTAAGAGATGCCAGGTATCTAACCGGCGAAATCTCGCATAGGCTGCCTGCTCAAGGGCAGGTTATTCCCACTCCCAAGCCTGGTGAGAGTGCGGTGTTCGCGTCTCACTTCCTTCAGGGGCTAGGCTTCCCAATGGACCCCTTCGTGAGGGGGCTCATGTTTTATTATGGGCTGGAATTTCACGACTTAGCTCTGGAGTCCATCCTCCATATCTCGTCATTCATTGTCGTGTGCGAGGCCTTCCTCCGTATTACTCCTCACTTCGGATTGTGGCTTAAGACCTTCAAAGTAGAGCCAAAGATGATCGAGGCGCAGCACGCAGAGTGCGGAGGTGCTGTTATAAGCAAGAATGCCGATGCTCCATGGCCCAAGGGCTCTTTTCAAGAGGAGTTCAGCTTATGGCTACGAGAGTGGTTTTATATCATAGCTCCCAGGGGCACCAAATGGGTGGCGCCACCTGCCTTTCGCTCGGGTCCCCCACCACAGCTAGCGTCATGGGTCAATAAAGGGCTTAAAAGGGGGCCGTCGAAGGACGTGCCCTTGTTGCAGGACCGCGTTCGAGATCTCCTAGAAAGAGATATCAATCTGGCCGTAGTGATGCAGGTTATGTTGATTCGCCACATCCTGCCCTACAAACGTCGCCCCCTCCGCCTGTGGGAGTTTAATCCGGAAGGACCACGAGCCCTCCAACATTTTGTGGGCGCGACGCCCATGGAGATGTACAAATTGTTCTTCGGATCACAAGCAATGTGTCCGGACTCGTCCGAGGACACAGGTCTGAGCTGCAATCGCCCGGATACTCAAGTAAGTAGCCCTGTACCCGGACACGCTATCCGTATATTTATCATAAAATTGCCGTTAAAAGAGTTGTCCTTTAAACATGAGTGGATAGCAAAAGCAAAGCTAATCAGGTGTCCGGCCCCCCTCCCTGAGACTACGCCGGATCCCGTGTTAACCAGGATACTGGAGGTTGTGCCTTTAGAAAAAGGCGAAGAGGGGAACAAGGAAGCTACCGCCTCCCCGAAGGAGGCTGCCAGGAAAGGAGGAATCGAGAATTCCTCTAACCAGGGGAAGAAGAGGACCGCCTCTGAAGACCCGGAGGCCATGGTCTCAAAGCGGGGGAAGAAATTTTTGTCAGAGGGTCCGGCGCCGGGGGGTGCCTCGGTCGCATTGCGCCCCCACGGGGATCAGCTCTCCACCGAGTCTTAAGTAAAGAGGGGGGTTTTAAAATGAGAGACATCCCTGTTCTATTTCTGAGGAAGATAACTGAAATTTTACCTTGTAGTTCGGATCTCAGCCCTTCTCAGCAGAGCTCATCTTCATGGGATCTTCGTCCGGAGATGATGGAGAGCGGAACGCCTCCCCCTGCCGTACCGCCTTGCGAGGCGGGCGACCCTAAGGTGTCATCATGGACGGTTTCTCTGAATCCGGCAGGGCCGGAAGGCAGTCGTATGGCCCCCCAAGGCCCTCCGTGTCTGGCCTTCGAAAAAGGCCATCGAACAAGTCCGACACCGTCTGGTGCACGGTCGGAGGAGCTGAATGATCTGCTCGGGCGAGCATCTATCTCACAAGAACATCGTGCGTTGATGGATATGGTTATTGGAAGGATTTCATCCGCGGAGAGCAGGTTGTACGAGGCAGCCAGGAGTTTACTGACAGGTTTTGAGGCACGCGAAATGATGTACCTTTTGACAGATCTGCATATATAAGATGCGCCTTGTATAGATAGTAGCCCCTGAGACTCTGTGCGTTGTCAAAAATGATGGCGCGCCGAGGATCATAATCCCAGGTATAATATGTCGCCTTTCCTATGTAGGTGGCGAAGTGTCCGGTGGCTAGCCGGACTGATGAATTTGCCGAGCTAAAGCGGCAACTTAACATGGCAGATGCCGACATCGCACTTGTCAACAAGCGGCTGGACGAGGCACAAGGTATGTAATTTCTCTGAAGACACCTGGTAAGAGGAGCTTGATGCCCGTACCTTACAAATTGTGTGCTTGATGCAGATGGTGCCGCTGCCATGGAGAACCTTCGGGCGGAACTTGCCTGAGCCAATGAGCCGGCCAGGAAAAGCGATGCGGTTGCCTTAAAGGTGGCTAAAGAGCTGAAAGCCGAACAGGCTGCTCACTGCCAAAGCAAGAAGGAAATGGCCGAGATGGCTGTAAAGTTGAAGAATGCTGCCGACCGCTGCAAGCTTCTTGAAAAGAAGATCGGGTGGCACAGAAGGACCTAGAGAAGGTCACTACCGAGGCCAAGGATACTCGCTCTGTGATGAGAGCTATGAAGGAGGAGCTACGTCGGGCCGGAGATATCACGGCTGGAAATCTCTTTATGCTGTGGATGAAGTTCGGGGATCCTAAATATGCTCCGTTGGACCGGCAGTGGAGTGCGGCGAACACTTATCTGGACTTTGCGGCAAGTGCCGCGGACGCGGCCGAACACTTCCGTGATCAAAAGAACCATGAAGTGGAAAAGCTTTTTTGGTCATAGTTCCACAATCCAGAGCGCCCACTTCCATTAACCGATCGTTTGGCCGCATGGGCGGAGCTGAATAGGTTATCCGGACTCGCCATGAATTATGTCATGAGTCATCTATGGCCGAAAAGGCCCGAGCCGAAGAGTTATTTTAGCTTGGTGCAGCAGTTCCTCGGTGCAGTGCCGCATATTAATGCAATGAAGAGGTCAGCATGCATAGAGGGTGCGCAGATGGCTCTTGCCCGTGTCAAGACATACTGGGCGGAGATGAAGGCCATTGATGTTGCATCCCAATATTCGGACGAGAGCCGAGTACCTGCCGAGCACTATTTTCAGGAAGTTCTGCAGGGCGCTCGTTTAATAGAGACGCGGTGCTCGAAGGGTGTTATGTTCGAATAACATGTATTATTGCAAAACAATGTTTCGATGGAATATAAAAGCTTTTTATACTTGTGCCTTCAAGAATTAGAATACCTCATGTGCAGCCGTTAATGTATATGTGTATATAACCTGAAAGATGGCAGTCCTCGGCTTCAGCCCCCACGCATATAATGCGGGGGTGTTCGCAGAAGGCGCATTTTCACACTTGATCCAACATCTTGGTCCTATTAAGGAGGTGATAGCGCAGCGAACTAGGCAACCAGACTATAATGCTTTATCACTTTCACTTAGCCATAGGTGTTTGACAGTGGGGCTACTATATAGCCCCTAGGGGCACCGCACTCACCCGAATTCGGGGCGCGTGTGTGCCTGGCCGGGAAACGGCCCTTCGTTAATGCGGAGGAATCCTAAAGATTCCGGCGGGTCATCGAGTGGTTGACCAGTCTCACGCTATATCATGACAGTCAGTTTTCAGCTTTCTCTACTAAAGTGCTCGCCTGGCCGAACCGGGGCGCAATCACAGTAGTTCTCCTGGTGCCGCCTTAGCCAATAGAGCGAAACATAAGGCAGCAAAACACAGGAGCCGGGCAAACCCAACATTTGACCAAAGACATGATTCGGAGCTGATGCATATAAGGCCATACTCGCGACGCTGAACACTCCCTAAGGTATTTGGTCTTTATGAAAACGGGTTGAACAACGCCCTTGGTGTGAAGCCCATGGTGTCTAGGTACGCGCAAAATTCTGACGTGGCCACATGCCAAGACGCCAGCCTCCTCCTCGGTTATAACAGTAAACCGGGGGATGTGTTTCAACAAGAGACAGTGAAAAAGGTTTATGCAGGGTCTTAATCTAAAAAGAATCCTTGGAACGGGTCCCTACTGCACGTCTACGCCTGTGTCTCCATTGTGCCGTATCCTGGACGGGTGTAGCATGGTGTTCATCTGTAAAAGAGAGGAACTTAGTTGAAAAAGATCGTGCGAAAATCTATGTTATATTAAATAAACAAATTATAATTCAGAAAATGGGTAAAATTGAGCTTTATTGTCTCTTGTTGTACACGCGCGGAGCCCCTTGTACGGGGGTATGCGGATAGTAAGCCCTTGTATGTTTACGCCGGACTCGTCTAGCCATGTCCGGGGTCTCAATGACCTGTTTAGGTGCTTTGGTTAGTGAAGCCGGTTTAGTGTGTGGTTGTCAAGGCAGCCACACAGTCTTCCGCGCTCGAGGTACACTCGATATTTCCCTTTAATGAGATGATGCCTCGCGGACCGGGCATTTTAAGCGTAAGGGATGCATAATGCGGTATTGTGTTAAAGCAGGCGAAGGCTTCGCGTCCCAGTAGTGCTTGATAGCTACTTGTAAATGGGGCGATGTGGAAGGTTAGCTTTTCACGGTGGAAGTTGTCGAGGGAGCCGAACATAACTTCCAATAGGAGAGAACCCGTACAATGGGTATCTGGGCCTGGCGTTAGCCCTTGAAAGGAAGTGTTGCCATGGCAAAAAAAATTGGGTTTATCCCCATTTTGCGGATTGTGTCCTGATATAGCAGGTTTAGACCACTGCCGCCGTCCATTAGGACTTGTGTAAAGTGGAGTCCGTCAATTATCGGATCTAATATCAAGGCAGTCCAACATGCGTTCCGGATACTTCTAGAGTAATCCTGATGGTCGAAGGTGATTGGTTTTAACAACTAGTGGCGGGACTCCTCTGGGACAGGCCATATGGCGCGTATCTCTATAGGCGCCACTTTGTTTTTCCCTTTTGTCACGTGAAGTGAGTTTACCGTTTTGACTTCTTGTGGGAACTTCTTTTGTTCTCCGGTGCTCTGCTTGTGCGGTTCGTCATCGTCCTCGCTTGGTATGTTGAGCCCCTTGTGTTCGGCGTTGAGTTTGCCGGATTCCTTGAAGACCCAGCAATCTCGGTGGGTATGGTTTGTAGGCTTCCCGGGAGTACTGTGGATTTGGCATATTTTGTCCAGGATTTTGTTTATGTTAGATAGCTCGTCCATGTTATCCTTGAGGGGCAGCTTTTTCTGATTCTGCCGAGAGCTTTTGAATCCGGCATTGACTGTCGTGCTCTTCGGGTTGTTTCCCTTGGTCCGGCGCTGGTCCTTGCTACGTCGCGGTTTCTCGTTTCCATCCCTAACTTCGGATGTACTTGGGTCACTGGTACTGCTTCTTGCCAACCAGCTATCCTCTTTTGCGCAAAATCGGGTCATGAGGCTTGTTAATGCGGCCATTGTTCTTGGCTTTTCTTGGCCGAGGTGTCTGGCAAGCCATTCGTCTCGAACGCTGTGTTTGAAAGCTGCTAAGGCTTCGGCGTTCGGACAGTCGACTATCTGGTTCTTTTTAGTAAGAAATCTGTTCCAGAGTTTCCGAGCTGACTCTCCGGGTTGTTGAGTTATATGACTTAGATCGTCTGCGTCCGGAGGTCGAACATAGGTCCCTTGAAGATTTGCCCGAAAAGCATCCTCGAGCTCTTCCCAACTTCCAATGGTGTTTTCAGGAAGGCTTTTAAGCCAATGTCGGGCTGGCCCTTTGAGCTTGAGGGGTAAGTATTTTATGGCGTGGAGGTCATCTCCTCTAGCCATGTGTATGTGGAGGATATAATCCTCAATCCAGACTCTAGGGTCTGTTGTTCCGTCATATGCCTCTATGTTTACGGGCTTGAATCCCGCTGGAAATTCATGGTCTAGCACCTCACCGATGAAACATAGGGGGTGTGCAGCCCCCCTATATTTGGGTGTGCCGTGATGTTCGGATACTTGTTGCGTTGCATTGCTTACTTGAGCTTGCTTTCTTGGCCTGTAGATAGATTTGGCTAGGCCGTCTTTCTGACGTGAGTCCTTCTGCGGATCGCGTGCCGGCTTGTGTGCGGCGCCTTTTGCCGCTCTATGTTGGCCATGGGGTTGTTTATCCAACCGGGTGGCTTCCTTATTTTTTGATTGCGGGGGCTCTAAGGCCTCCTCATCAAATTCGGGCAGTAATTTTCGCTTCGGATAGCTCTTTGTGCGGCGACTATCGCCGTATTTGTCTGCGGTGTTGAGTACTTTGCTCCATCTAATTCTGAGTGCATCTTCCGCTGTTTTGAGCTTCCGCTTCTGCTTTTTCAGGCTACACACAGTGGCGACGAGCCTTTTGTGGAGGTTCTTCTGCTCCAGCAACCTGTCCGGCGTGAGGTCGTCCGGACTATTATCTTCGCCGGGGACGGGTTGTTCGGTTTATTTATCCAAGTTGCCCTGTTCGGACGGTTGCTCGATTTCATGTTCGTCGTCCGCCGGTTCGCCCTGCTCTGTGGCTGGGTCTGTATGGTTTCTGTCTCTATCGAGGTGGGGTATGGTGTGGTGCTTACACCGCCGCTTTGACTGCTTTTCGAGGGAACGATCCCTCTTTGCGTCCATTTGTTCCTCGTCGTCATTTCTTTTAGGTGTGTCCACCATGTATACATCGTGAGATGAGGTGGTTGTCCAGTGCCCTATAGGCGCTGGTTCCTGTTCGTCTCCTACATCGCCGTCCATACCGTCGATGTCTTCGGAGTCAAAGTCGAGCATGTCAGTTAAATCTTCGATAGTGGCTACGAAGTGGGTGGTGGGTGACCTTTGAATTTCTTTGTTATCCGCACCCCATCCTTGCTGACCATAGTCCGGCCAGGGCTCTCCTGATAAAGAGAGAGACTTTAGTGAATTCAAAATGTCGCCGAAGGGCGAGTGCTGAAAGATGTCCGCGGCGGCGAACTCCATGATCGGCGCCCAATCGGGTTCGATCAGCAGGGGCGCGGAAGGTTCGGAGTCCGGAGAGGAGTCCGGCACCTTGGAGTCACGAGCTTCGCAAATGACAAGGCTGGTGTTCGGCTCGATCGCCGTAGAAATTGCAGCCCCCGAGGCGGTGTCCAACCACCCGTCCTTGATCGGCGCAGTCGGCTCTGAGCTAAGGGTCGGAGCAGACACTGGTGCGGCCTCCTGGAAACTGTTCGGTGGCAGAGCTAGATCATGCCCATCGTGACAGTGCGGCATGCTCGGCTGTGGCTCGAACCCGTCAAAGATCAAATCTCCACGGACGTCAGCCGTGTAGTGTTGGAAATATGCCCTAGAGGCAATAATAAATTAGTTATTATTATTAGGGACATTTACATCTGTGCCCCTAATTCGAACCCACTACTCAGATTTGCCCCTAATTTTGAAGCATGCTCAAATTTGCCCCTCCGTCGTTAAGTCACTACTCAGAAATGCCCTTCCGTACAATACTATAGAACTTTCCGTCCAATACTGTAGCACTTTCCGTCTGCTACAGTACACATGGGCCTTTGACGGTCAAAGGCCTTTGACTGGACGGAAGGGCATTTCTGAGTAGTGACTTAACGGCAGAGGGGCAAATTTGATCATGCTTTGAAATTAGGGGCAAATCTGAGTAGGTGGTTCGAGTTAGCGGCAGAAATGCAAATGGCCCTTATTATTATATTTCCTTGTTCATGATAATCGTTTATTATCCATGCTATAATTGTATTGATAGGAAACTCAGATACATGTGTGGGTACATAGACAACACCATGTCCCTAGTAAGCCTCTAGTTGACTAGCTCGTTGATCAATAGATGGTTACGGTTTCCTGACCATGGACATTGGATGTCGTTGATAATGGGATCACATCATTAGGAGAATGATGTGATGGACAAGACCCAATCCTAAGCCTAGCACAAAGATCGTGTAGTTTGTATGCTAAAGCTTTTCTAATGTCAAGTATCATTTCCTTAGACCATGAGATTGTGCAACTCCCGGATACCATAGGAATGCTTCGGGTGTGCCAAACATCACAACATAACTCGGTGGCTATTAAGGTGCACTACGGGTATCTCCAAAAGTGTGACGGAGAGGTATCTCTGGGCCCACTCGGTAGGACATCATCATAATGTGCACAATGTGACCAAGGGGTTGATCACGAGATGATGTGTTATGGAACGAGTAAAGAGACTTGCCGGTAACGAGATTGAACAAGGTATCGGGATACCGACGATCGAATCTCGGGCAAGTACTATACTGCTAGACAAAGGGAATTGAATACAAGATTGATTGAATCCTGAACATCGTGGTTCATCCGATGAGATCATCATGGAACATGTGGGAGCCAACATGGGTATCCAGATCCCGCTGTTGGTTATTGGCCGGAGAGTTGTCTCGGTCATGTCTGCATGGTTCCCGAACCCGTAGGGTCTACACACTTAAGGTTCGGTGACGCTAGGGTTGTAGAGATAATAGTATGCGGTAACCCGAATGTTGTTTGGAGTCCCGGATGAGATCCCGGACGTTATGAGGAGTTCCGGAGTGGTCCAGAGGTAAAGATTTATATATAGGAAGTCCAGTTTCGGCCACCAGGAAAGTTTCAGGGATCATCGGTATTGTACCGGGACCACCGGAAGGGTCCCGGGGGTCCATCGGGTGGGGCCACCTATCCCAGAGGGCCCCATAGGCTGAGGGGGCGTGGGAACCAGCCCCTGGTGGGCTGGTGCGCCCCCCTTGGGCCTCCCATACGCCTAGGGTTAGAAACCCTAAGGGGTGGGGGCGCCTCCACTTGGCTTGGAGGCCAAGCCACCCCTAGGGCAGCCGCCCCCCTCCCTAGATGGGATCTACAAGTGGCCGGCGCCCCCCCTAGGCCCCTATATATAGTGGAGGGGAGGGAGGGCAGCCGCACCTGAGTCCCTGGCGCCTCCCTCCCTCCCTTGACACTTCTTCCTCCCCGCTTGCACTTGGCGAAGTCCTGTCGGGATCCCGCTACTTCCACCACCACGCCGTCGTGCTGCTGGATCTCCATCAACCTCTCCTCCCCTTGCTGGATCAAGGAGGAGGATATGTCTCTCCCAACCGTATGTGTGTTGAACACGGAGGTGCCGTCCGTTCGGCGCTAGGATCATCGGTGATTTGGATCACGACGAGTACGACTCTATCAACCCCGTTCACTTGAATGCTTCCGCTTAGTGATCTACAAGGGTATGTAGATGCACTCGCCTTCCCCTCGTTGCTAGGTTACTCATAGATTGATCTTGGTGATGCGTAGAATTTTTTTTAATTTCTGCTACGTTCCCCTACAGTGGCATCATGAGCTAGGTCTATGCGTAGTTTCAATGCACGAGTAGAACACAAGTTGTTGTGGGCGTTGATTTTGTTCAATATGCTTACCGTTACTAGTCCAATCTTGTTTCGACGGTATTGTGGGATGAAGCGGCCCGGACCGACCTTACACATACACTTACGTGAGACAGGTTCCACCGACTGACGTGCTCTTGTTGCATAAGGTGGCTAGCGGGTGCCAGTCTCTCCCACTTTAGTCGGATCGGATTCGATGAAAAGGGTCCTTATGAAGGTTAAATAGCAATTGGCATATCACGTTGTGGTTTTGCGTAGGTAAGAAACGTTCTTGCTTGAAACCCATAGCAGCCACGTAAAACATGCAAACAACAATTAGAGGACGTCTAACTTGTTTTTGCAGGGTATGCTATGTGATGTGATATGGCCAAAAGAATGTGATGAATGATATGTGATGTATGAGATTGATCATGTTCTTGTAATAGGAATCACGACTTGCATGTCGATGAGTATGACAACCGGTAGGAGCCATAGGAGTTGTCTTAATTTATTGTATGACCTGCGTGTCATTGAACAACGCCATGTAATTACTTTACTTTATTTCTAAACCGTTAGCCATAGTAGTAGAAGTAATAGTTGGCGAGACAACTTCATGGAGACACGATGATGGAGATCATGGTATCATGCTGGTGACGATGATGATCATGGAGCCCCGAAGATGGAGATCAAAAGGAGCAAAATGATATTGGCCATATCATATCACTTTTTGATTGCATGTGATTTTTATCATGATTATGCATCTTATTTGCTTAGAACGACAGTAGTAAATAAGATGATCCCTCATTAAAATTTCAAGAAAGTGTTCCCCCTAACTGTGCACCATTGCGAATGTTCATTGTTTCGAAGCACCACATGATGATTGGGTGTGATAGATTCTAACGTTCACATACAACGGGTGTAAGCCAGATTTACACACGTGAAACACTTAGGTTGACTTGACGAGCCTAGCATGTACAGACATGGCCTCGGAACACAAGAGACCGAAAGGTCGAGCATGAGTCGTATGGTAGTCGAAAGGCCTTGGTGATGCGTAAATTTTTTTGAATTTTTGCTACGTTCCCCTACATGTAGTTCAAACTTCCAAATCTGACCTGATGGCCAGGGGCGTAGCTTTCGATCTGCTCCAGATGGCCAAGCGAATTGGCCCGCAGTGCAAAGCTGCCGAATATGAAGATCCGTCCGGGGAGAAAAGTCTCACCCTGGACCACATCGTTATTGATGATCAGAGGAGCCATCAGGCCTAAAGATGACGACACAGAGGAACTCTCAATGAAAGCACCAATGTCGGTGTCAAAACCGGCGGATCTCGGGTAGGGGGTCCCGAACTGTGCGTCTAGGCGGATGGTAACAGGAGACAAGGGACACGATGTTTTTACCCAGGTTCGGGCCCTCTCGATAGAGGTAAAACCCTACTCCTGCTTGATTAATATTGATGATATGTGTAGTACAAGATTAGATCTACCACGAGATCAGAGAGGCTAAACCCTAGAAGCTAGCCTATGGTATGATTGTTGTTCATCCTATGGACTAAAACCCTCCGGTTTATATAGACACCGGAGAGGGCTAGGGTTACACAGAGTCGGTTACAATGGGAGGAGATCTACATATCCGTATCACCAAGCTTGGCTTCCACGCCAAGGAAAGTCCCATCCGGACACGGGACGAAGTCTTCAATCTTGTATCTTCATAGTCCAGGAGTCCGGCCAAAGGTTATAGTCTGGTCATCCGGACACCCCCTAATCCAGGACTCCATCAATGTCCATTAGGGATTGGACTTGTGTCTAGAGCACAAATATATCACTCTGTCTAGCAGGAAGATTTTGTTCAGAAGGCGATTTGGACAAGGTTACCTTGACAACAAACCCAGAATTACGCAGGAAGGTGCTTTTTGCACTGTTAGTGGAGAGATACTGACGCACTGCAGCAAGAGGTGACATTGTGCCCGTCGTAGCCTCGTCACATTCAGGTGGTTGTGTCTGTTCAATAGCTTCCTGAAAGTTTGAACTTGTAGATTAGTGTACCAGATAATTTACTAATGAGACAAAAACAAACAAAGTAGGTTAAACGTTTATACATGACTTATTTTGGTGAACTACTGTAATACATTAGCATGTATTGTAGTGCCAACTACATAATAAAATCACTTTCCGAACATATGTCCATGTAGCATGCCTACTGTATTGTCTATTTCCTCACATTTGTTGACATCTAAGGATAAAGAGACATGGTTTAAAGTAGGATGAACATAGTATGACATCATTCATATCATGGGCAAACAGATATAAAACAAACAGGCTATTTTATCATTGTGTGTGCACGTGAACATAACAACTAGATTACAGATCAAGACCAAAAGAATATCCTTCATCTCTTTTAAACCATGTAAGGTGAAATGATACGTTAAGACAACTGTGTATAAAAGTGAACAGAGTAACTGACATTGGCTGCAAACCAAGTAGTTAAATGAACACATCACAGTACCAATCAGTTCAAGGCAGGAGGAGTAAGGACTTACAACAGCGGCTTGAACTGGTGTGCTCATGCCCTTCATCTTGCTGGTGTGGCAATCCTTGAAGATTTGCACTGCATTCGGTTCAGGTTCTTTTTGGTCCGCACGGGCTTTCCTCTGTATTTGGAACAAGTCAATATAGATACGATAATATGGCACACAAAAAAGAAGGAAGTAGCAGCTATTTACAAGAGCCTCGCAGTGTGCAATATAGCTACGAGATCCTGTTGTCTGTTGGAATTTCACTTTAGAACGGTTGGTTTTGTTCTTCAAACAGTTAGCCTAGAACAAGATACACTTGTAAGGCACATACATAAATACAAGTTCAATATGTGGTCTGATCAAATACATATAGCCTACCTGATACTTTGGATCAGACCAGTGTTTAACGAGGGCTGTCCAGTCTTCATCTGTAATATATTCCACTGGAGATGTTTGGGCGATTTCATTGTTAGCCTTGCCTTCAAAGTGAGATTTTCTAAGGTGGTACCGATACTGTCGCAGAGCAGACTGAAAAACATGAGTGCATGCTTGTTTAGTTGCATCATCTTTCGGATCCAACTTGAACCTCATCTGTTGAAAAAAGAATGTGAGTCTTATTAGGAGGAAGCTAGAAAGTATGGGACAGAGCAAGACAATATTACTAATTGCGATGAATAACATTACTTACGGATAAATGGTCAAGGAAGGTGTTAAACTGGGTATTGTCTTTCTCATTCCTGTACTGGATCCACGTTGGGAGGATACGTGCATGACACCTAACGGCAACGGCTGCCTCTGATACTAACTTGGCTGACTCTGTAGCATCACGTGGCCTTTTTAAACCTGCCTCAAAATGGATCTCCATTCTTCCTCCTTTAGATTTTGTTAATCTGTCAAGCATTATCCCTGATGTCTGTTTCCGCTTGCGCCGTGGTGCTAGTTCAACAACGAATATGGAAAGTGTTAGTGTACATCAAACTGTGAGAGTACATATAAAGGAGCATGCAACTGCAACTTGACTCGGTCAGGTACCGTCTTGGTGTTGATGCTCATGAGGTTCATCTGATCTTGCCAAGTCCTGTTGTGTCAGCAGTGCTTCAGAAGTAGTGTTAGGTGTGAAGGCAGCTTGGGAACTGGCCAGTTCCGGAGCAAACGAACGAGTAACTGGTTGAGATGCTGGTACAATTGAAGCGGATGCTGCAGCTGGTGGAGCAGGTGATACTGTGTTTGTAGATTTAGCCGGTGGACTTGGACCTTCTACTGCACTATAAGTACCAGCAGAATCTCGACGGCAGATCCTTTTCCGTTTCACCCGACGAGTAACAGCACTCCCTACTATATTATTTTCCTTGCTCTTTTTTGACTTTGCCATGTCAAGCTGTACCCACAACACAAAAGAATAAAATCACTCTTCAGAACTCATTGATGCATGATACAGACAAGCAATACTTTGATGTAAGACAACCGTATGAGGATGGAATATGTAAGAAAAACAGGACGGCATGACATATTCACAGCTACGATGTGCAAACTAAGCAGAAGGATTTTCAAGAAAATAGAAGTAATGCAAGCTAGACACCATATGAAAGATGCAACCAATATTACTCTGCCAAGTTAAAAGTGTCTTGTCATAAGTGGCAATTCGAAAAATTAGAAGCAGTACAACATAGAAATCAATGCAAGATGCAACCACTATCAAACTGCCATGTTAAAAGCGTCCAATCATGAGTGACTGATGCGGGATACACAACAGCAGTACTTTGATGTAAGAACATGGTATGATAGATAGATGCAGTGTATTCTAGACACAGAAAGCCATGTCATATGCACATGTATAACGTATAAACTCGGCAGGTGCAATTTAATCAAAATAGAAGAAATACAGGCTAGACAACATAGGCAACATGAAACCAATTATCACACTGTCAACTTAGAGCAAGCACCTGCGATGGTGGAGTACGGGAGATGAACTCATCATGTAGACTTGGGACTTCAACTTCATTAGCAGTAGCAGTGGCAAATCTAGAGAGTCTCTGTTTGCGTCGGTGCGGAGGACCACCAACATCCCCTAACTTACTCTTTTCCTTCCTATTTTCTGATATTGCCTTATGAAGTCAAAACCACAAGAAGATGAATAAAATTAGCTCTGCATAACTGGTTGATGCATGATACAGACGAACACTACTTTGATGTAAGGCAAGCGCAGGATAGGAGGATGGAATATATACAAAAAAGACAGCGTTTCATATTCACACGTACGATAGGAGGATGGAATATGTATGAAAAAACAGTAAGCTGAAGGCATTTCAACAAAATTAGAAGAAATGAAAGCTAGGCACCATATGAACACGCAACCAATATCACTCTATCAGGTAAAAAGTGTCTCGTCGTAAGTGCCATTTCAAGAAATTAGAAGCAGTACAAGCTAGAAGACAATGCAAGATGCAACCTACATCACAGTCCCAAGTTAAATGTGTCTTATGGGTAAGTGATCGTTGCAGGTATAAGTTGTAAGCTACGCAGATGCAATTCAACATAATCAGAAGCAATACAAACTAGACATCATACGGAAAACGCAACCACATATAACAGTTCCAAGTAAGAGCAAGCACCTGTGATGGTGGAGTAGGGGAGATGTGCTCATCATGTACACGTATGTTCTAGAAACAGGAACACGTGTCATATTCACAGGCATTATGTGTAAAGTAAGCAGATGCAATTCAAGTTAGAAGCAATACAAGCTAGACATCATACGCAACATGCAACCACATATAATAGTGCCAAGTTAGAGCAAGCACCTGTGATGGTGGAGTAGGGGAGATGTGCTCATCATCTACACAGCTACGTTGACTGTCTAGCCTTGCGTTGTCTTGCGAATCTTGTTGGGAGGATGGCGGAGTAGAATCTGTAGAGAACCTCCGTTTCAGTTGCTCGGAAGGACCACCATCATCCAATGCCTTGCCAATTTCCTTCAGCTTTATTGATTTTGCATTGTGAGGTCATACCGACAAGAAAAAGGAATATCATTCGCTCTTCAGAACTCATTCATGCATGATACTGACAAACACTACTCTGATGAAAGGCAAAGTCATGATACGAGGATGGAATATGTACGAAAAAATGGACGGCTTGACATATTCACACCTATGATGTGGTAACTAAGCAGAAGGCACTTCAACAAATTAGAAACACTGCAAGACACCATATGGAAGGTGCAATCAATATCACTCTGCCAAGTTAAAACTGTCTCGTCATAGGTGGCGTTCATCAAACTAGAAGCAATACATGCTAGAAATCATATTCAAGACGCAAACCAATATCACACTGCCAACTTAAAGGTGTCCCATCATAAGTGACTGATGCAGGATACACAAGAAGAGTAGTTTCATGTAAGAACATGGTGTGATAGACAGATATAGTATGTACCAAAAACAGGAAAGCGTGTCATATTCACATGTATCATGTGTAAGCTAAGCAGATGCAGTTTACACTAATTAGGAGCAATACGAGCTAGACACCATATGCAACATGCAACCAGATATCACACTGCCAAGTTAGAGCAAGCACCTTGGATGGTGGAGTAGGGGAGCGGAGACTTGGACCTTGTAATGCACTATCAGTACAAGGAGAATCGGTACAGATGCTCCGTTTACGTTGCTGCAGAGGACCACCATCATCGCCTTCCTTACTCTTTTCCTTCCTCTTTCTTGATTTTGCCTTGTCAAGTCAAACCCACAAGAAAAAGGAATAAAATTTGCTCTTCAGAACTCATTGATGCATGATACTGACGAACACTACTTTCATGTAAGGCAGCCGCATGATAGGAGGATGGAATATGTATGAAAAACAGGACGGCGTGACATATTGACATGTATGATGTATAAAGTGTAAACTAAGCACAAGGTGCTTGAACTTGTTAGAATCGATGCAAGCTAGAAACCATATGAAAGATGAAACCAATATCACTCTGCCAAATTAAAAGGGTGCCCTAACAAATGTATTTGACCAAATTAGAAGCAATACATGGCAACAGGCTAGAAATAATATGCAATATGCAACGAATAAAGGTGACTCATCGTAAGTGATTGATGCAGGATACAGAAGAGAGGTAGTTTCATGTAAGAACAAGGTTAACACATAGATGCAGTGTGTACCAAAAATAGGAAGGCATGTCATATTCACAGGTATAGTGTGTAAACTAAGCAGATGCAATTTACCCTAATTAGAAGCATTACAAGCTAGACACCGTATGCAACATGCAACCACATATCACACTGCGAAGTTAGAGCAAGCACCTGTGATGGTGGTGTAGGGGAAGTGCGGTCTTCAGGTACAGAGCTACGTTCAATATCTTCATTTAGGCTTGCTGTTTCTTGAGAATCATGTGGAGAGGATGAAATTGCATTCTTTATAAGAGTATTGCGTCTCATATTAACCCACGCGCGTGACTGTCTCATCATAAGCGATAGATGCAGGATACACAAGAACAGTAGTTTGATGTAAGAACATGGTGTGATAGGCAGATGTAGTATGTACCAAAAACAGGAAGGCGTGTCATATTCACATGTATAATGTGTAAGCTAAGGAGATGCAATTTAACAAATTAGGAGCATTGATGAGGGATACACAAGAAAAGTAGTTTGATGTAAGAACATGGTTAATAGAAAGACGTAGTATGTACCAAAAACAGGAAGGCATGTCATATTCACAGGTATAATGTGTTAACTAAGCAGATGCAATTTACCCTAATTAGAAGCATTACAAGGTAGACACCATATGCAACATGCAACCACATATCACACTGCCAAGTAAGAGCAAGCACCTGCGATGGTGGTGTGGGGGAATTGCGGTGATCAACTAGAGAGCTACGTTGACTATCTTCATTTAGCCTTGCTGTTTCTTGAGAATCATGTGGGGAGGATGACACTGCACTCTTTAAACGAGTAGGGCGTCTCACAGTAACCCACCCGGGTGACTGTCTCATCATAAGTGATTGACGAGGGATACAAAAGAGCATTAGTTTGATGTACGAACATGGTTAATAGACATATGTAGTATGTATCAAAAACAGGAAGGCATGTCATTATGAAAGGTATAATGTGTAAAGTAAGCAGATGCAATTTAACCAAATTGGAAGCAATACAAGCTAGACACCATATGCAACATGCAACCACATTTGACAGCGCGAAGTTAAAGCAAGCACCTGGGATGGTTGTGTGTGGCAATTGAGATCATCAACTGCAGAGCTACGTTTACTGTCTCCAACTGCTGACACTGCACCCATTAGAGCGCTGAAACGCTTAGTGCTTATCTTCGAATTACACTGGAGCGACTTCTGTCTTTTCTTTTCTGCATTCATCAACACTGCGTCAGAGTCTGAAATACCCATGCATAAAAAAACAATAGTGTGAGTATGGGTGAAGTGTGTGCACAATTAGTACAGTGTAAAGGTAGCAGATAGCAGGTCGGTGAGAAATAAATGACGGGAGACATATGATAGCTCTACAACATGCACGGCACACTAAATTACTACAGGATTCTATGAAAATAACAGTCGACTGAAAGCAAATAGGTCAGTCCATTTTTTCTGCACCGTCCGATGTACAAAGAACGGGCAGATCGCCTTCATCTACCTCCAACCAGTCAGTGTTGATGATCTTCCTGGAAACGCCAGCGACCATTGGCCCAGTATTCCTCCCCTGCCTGCGCCCTCCCCTCGACCTCACCGCACCGCCGTGCTTGGCACCGCCCCCGGCCATCCATTCAAGCCCCGCCGACCTCCAGATTGGGTGCAAGCAGCTCCCGCGTCCCACACCCCTATGATAGACACCGATGCGCTGCTTCCCCGGGGAACAGGCGGACTAGGTGCTCCGCGTACCTAAGCGGGTGCCGCTTCTTTTAATCGCGGTTCGACTGACCCTGAATTGAAATCCAGGCGGGCTACTGACCTCTAGCAAAGGTGAAATAGTAAAAGGGAGGAAACCTTGTGCATATAGTATCACGAAGAAGATGCAGTAAGAAGCACTCAACTAGTTTCTTTCGTGGGATGAATACGGTGTGAGCGGAGACGAAAGATTTGCACGAATAAGGCAAGAGGAGTACCTCTTTTTGCTGGCAGTGCTGTGTCCTCCTTCTGTTTTTCCGATGATCTTCATGTTGTTCGCCGGAAACCAGAAGTTGTGGAGGATGGTGCAGCCTTGGACGAACCCATGGCCAAGTTGTTGAGTGTGGTGCGGTGGCCGTCTGTCAGCGGCGGGGAAGCAGATCCGAGGCGACGAACGATGGCGTAGCGGGAACAGCTCCAGTCCGGTGGACGGTTGCGATAGTGGAGCCGCAGCAGTGAGGCGCAGGACAGCATGGTCGGAGTGGTTCTGGTACGGCGCACGTCGGCGTCGGCGTCGTGGAGGCAGCTCTGCCTCGGCTTCAGCTGCTAAGTCCTTGAGGGCATTGCGGTTGCAGTTGCATTGGACGACGACATCGGGTACCGGCTCCGCATGATGGAGGAGGGCGGCGGTGGATTGGCCGCTATGGGGTGGAGGACGGAGGAGGCTGGGGTTTTGCGGCTGGTGGAGAGGGCGTTTTCGCGCCCACGGAGTATGAATGGGGAAATGGAGAGAGGCGGGGAAATAAGGGGGAACAATGTTTCGGTTTGAGAGGCGCTTGTTTGAAATTTGGGGAAAGTTACAAACTTTGCCCCCATCTAAAATTTCAGACATATTGCGGGTTGGGGGTAGGATAGTCATGTCAGGTGTCCCAAATGTGGGCGGGATAGATTTCGGCCGAGCGCATGGGTGTTTAGGTGCCCACGGCGTATGAATGCTTCTCGGAGGCGGCTGAGACTGGCGTCTTGGTGAAGTTACAAACCTACCCCGGTTTAGACCTTTGGACATCGGGCCGATAGGCTACACGGGCCAGAGTGAGGACAGTAATTTCCTACCACCAAACATTAGTCTCGCGCGGTTTCGGGTGACCAGAGGCCTATTTGGCGCTTCGTTCAATATTTGGGAGCAGAAGCATTAACGTTTTCGGTTCTCTTGAATTGAACTTTCAGGATTTGTCAAACTTCACAAATCTTTACTCTTGAAAATCCTAAAGCTACGATTATTTTGGAATGGAGGGGGTACATTTGAATATACATTGTACACGAGTATATATTAAAAAATATGCAACTTACCTCAGTTCATGCATGGTTCCAGATATAATCTCCTTGGTTGCAAAAAATAAAAAGTTAGATATGCATATGAATATATATAGCATGTTCAAACTCACAACAAAGATTGATGCCCCCTTTTACATCTGATTTACAAATGCCATTATCTCTGGTTCAAATAGATGAATGCACTTCCTATGAATTCGAATCTTCGAAACCCCCTTTATGTTGAATTCGACATGTATTCTATTTCGTAGCTAGCAATTTGGAATGTATCCATGCAAGTGACAAATGTATAAAGTGCTTCACACTAACAACATGGAGTGCACTAATTAATGTTTATATATGAATTGCAAAAGCATCCATTGCCTGTATTTCAAACCGCTCTCACTCTATGGATCGATAATATGAAATAAACACATGCACATGCTAGAATTCAATAGAGTATGGGTGTCTGATAGACCGATTTTCGTCCATACGCAATTTGCAAAATTCATGATCTCATCCAAAAATAATAATGCCATTTATATTTTAATTTAATGCGTAGAACCGCCTTTTACACGTAGATGCACTATGCCTCGCCCCGTTCTCACAAACGCGTTATATATCTCTCTATCTAACGCATAAGTGCACACACTTTATATGCATCGGCATTTCTCTTTCACACATGCTCACAATCTCTCTCAGGGTGTCGAGGTGTCTCACGCACATGCTCTCTCTGTTTCTCTCTCTCTCTCTTTCTGACTACTATGTACCACTCTTTTCACTAATCTCAGTTGGAAAACACTATTTCTCTCGCATGCATATATACACACGCACGGTCTCTACTAGCCCTCTATACGCACATATATGTGCCTACGTGTCTCCCGCACGCACATTATCTTTAGGCCTCTCTCACACACATTGCCCCCCCCCCCGACACACCTCTCTCTTAGTAGTTGGAAGATATGATTTCATCATATCATTCGGAAGGATATCCCTGGCTGTTAGGCTGGATGGTAATACGAGGCAAAGTTTTACCCTAGTTCGGATCGGACCCTTGCAGTTGAAGAAAGAGCCTACTCCTGTTACTGTATATTAGTGATAGGGGTGTGTACAAAGTACACGTGAATACCAGGCATTGTGCGTGTGTGTATACTATCGACGAACTAGCCCCCAAGCTTGTATAACATACTAAGGGCCTAGGGTTACAAATCATATATAGTCGGCTTATCACCAGTGGGGATAGAATCCTCCGCGACTCTGGTAGCTTCGTGTTGTACGCCGAGTCCTCCACATGGGTCTTCGTATAACACGTCTCGGTCCAACCTATATGTGGCGCAGGATGGAACCGACCCATGAGTCTTCATGTTGACCCACCACAACTAGAAATGATGTGCCCACCACACCACACACGCAATCGGCCACTAAGAAAATAAGCATATACAATAGTACAACGGTATCTAGCTCACGATACGTCTCCATATTTTGTTGATGACACTGACGGACTTTGCATTTGATGCGTGCTCCGTATTTTGTTGACGACACTTACGGTCATTGTATTTGAAGCGAAAGCACGATATGGTCACTGGACTTCAGAATAAGCTCATCACGGTCACCACATACATTTTGTCGTGCTAACCAACATGTGGTTGGATGGTTAGGAGGACAGTGGTTTCTCGAGCCCACCAAGGTTAAAGTCCCGGTGCTCGCATTTATCTTGTGTTAATTTCAGTATTTTCCGGCGATGCACGTTCAGTGGGAGGAGACGTTCCACTCGACTACGAGGCACCTATGGTGACTTCCTAAAATCTCAAGATCATATATGCTGGCCCACTCTCTCGAAGGTGCTCATAGGGGTAGGGTTCGCGTGTGTGCGCTTATAGCGGTGAGTGCTTGCGCGTATATATGAGCCCTTGCGTCTGTACCGTGTTAAACAAATACATGTCATGATTATACGGTCACTGGCTCACCCGTACAACTCCGTATTTTGTTGATGACACAATCAATTGACCAGTCAAACGTTCCACGCGGCGCAACTAGTGTTGCACCATCGGGGCGCGTAACCGTGGGGCCCACCTGTCAGCCCGTATATGAAAGAAAGAAATGGTAGTTTGAGTCTGTACTGTGTTAATAAAATAGGAGTACATTTTAGGGTGATCATACGGTCACTGGCTCACCATACAGCTCCGTAATTTGTTGATAACACGATCAATTGACCAGTCAAATGGTCCACATTCTCCAGCGCACATTACCATAGGGCCCACCCGTCAGCGCGTATATGAAGAACAGATATGGTAATAAATTAGTGGTCGGTGGGTATTCGAAGTCGTGAGACCTCTGGTTGGCAGTCACCGGCGGTTGGGGGGCGTTCATTGGGCAGTGGGGTGGGGATCGCCGGAGAAAAAGCTCGGCGCGGGGGGGGGGGGGCTGCTAGAGGGATGGCCGGTGCGGCGGCGGACCAGCGGTGGGGAGTGGTTTCGGGTAGGGCGGGCCGGCCGCGGGCGGCGGGGGCTGGCGGCTCAGTGGGGTGGAGTTTGATGATAAACTGGAGGCCCTTGATTTCGTATCCAATGGCTGGAAAATCTAATGACCAAAGATGAAAAAGTCAGTCGACTAACGTGTAGCCTCACCCCGCACGTACACATGCACGCACGCAAGACACACACGCATGCAAGCATGCAACACTGACACATACACATAACATACACATGCACGCATGCAAGACCGCACGCATGCAGGCGTGCAAGACTGACATATACACACGCACGCATGCTGGCGTGCAACACTGACACATACACATGCACTCACGAACACACACACATACGCACCCATGCATGCAACACTGAAACGTACCCATGCACGCACGCAACACTCGCACGCCTGCATGCACACAGAACACAACGCAAGACACACGCTCAACCTATACGTGCATGCACCCTTTGTTAAGGACATGGATTGTTACGGGTATTAATCAATCTTATCTGTGATAAGCAGAACATTGATGTTTGCAATGGTCTTTATGAATCACAACGTATCGAACGGGCTATCAACATAGTAGGCTTATCTACATGAAAAAGATGACGTCACACTCAATGAACAATCATCGGTTTATGAAATGCCCGCTTCTGACCGCCCTGGCCCACCAAAGGTTCCTCTACTATGCGCTGCCTGCGTTGGGTCACTGACATGCAGGCCATGCACCGAAAGAGCCCACACGTCAGTGGAAGAACAGCATGGTGTCCTAGGTCAGAGTCGAGGGCGCCACTCGCTACACGCCCGGCTGAATACGCCTCTGTGCTGCATTCAAACGCCTCCATGAAACCCGCCCGTGTGGAAGCCGAGAAACCCACTCTGGACACACGTCCGTTCATGACCAGACCGGTGTTAAATGCATCGCCGGTCGAGCTCCTCCCGTCCGTCGTCTATTTAATCTCCTATTTAAACGAGACCAAACGTCGGCCAAGAATCGCACACCTCTGCCGCTCCCCTATCTCCTCCACCATTTTGTCCACTCTTACAATGGCTTATGAAGAGTAGTTATTACGCATCCAAGCCGGCTGGGTAGCCTGCCGGATACGAGCTATGCAGCTCGCTGATCCACCTCCCTTCCCTCGCCCGACGGAGCCAGTTGCCGCCCCAAGCCGGCGCGCGCTTTAGCAACTCGCCGCTCCAGGCCAGCTCGACGAGGAGCGGCGCACGGGAGTCGTTGCTGCCGTCCATGCCGCCTCCTCATACCACGTCTCCCGTTTCTCTGGCCGAGACTCCCATGCCGGCGGCCGCACCATGCAAGCAGCGACAGAAGCCGGGTGCACGGAGAGTGACGAGTCGGTGGCCAGCGCCTCCGCGTCCGCCGCCATCATTGAGGAGAAGTAGAACATGGGAGGCCACTGCCGCTTGGGTCCCATGAAGGCCACAGCGGAGGTGACGCTGGCGTATACAGGAGGTGTCTTGCCGGATCCTTTTGTTGCAAGGACCTTCATCGACCCCGCATGGGCTCCACGGAAGAGGGGAATGTTAGGATGAACTCGAGCCGATGCCGGCCACGGCAAAGTAGTGGCCGGTGATGAACTCGAACCGGTGCCGGCCACCATCATCTTCAGCACAAGCCAATGATATCAGTTGGGCAGTGGGGAAGCGAGCCGTCCTTTGGACTGAAGCATATACCTACGGGGCTCCCGGCTGTCCGGTGATCGTGCTGTCGGACATGAGGAACACAAATCGATCAGCGGGCGACCATTTAGGCCAGGTATTATATACCTGTGCTATCCAGAACTAGCACCCCATAGTTCATTTGAATATAATGAAATCCGTCATGTTTGTATGAAAATCCAGTATTTTAGATGATTTCCGTCGTTGTTTATATGAAATATCAGTTTGTCTACGTGTTTGCGTGAATTTCGTCCGGTTGGATGTCGTAATTTCCGGGTCGCCGGTCGGTCTGTGGGCGGCTCGGGCGGCATTGTGGGACAAAAAATCACAGCTCGTGCGAGCTCGTCTCCAACGTGCGCGCTGGAGGATGCATGACAGCATGAGCACCCGAGCCATTCCTCATTCATCGGTGGCAAAGGCACTGGTGGACAAAAGGGTCGCCAATATTTTGGCTACCCCGGGCAAGATCCAAACAGCCCCTCCCAACAGATTCAAATCCCTCGTTCGCCGTGGAATTTTGCCATGTGTTGTTTTCATGGACTAGCAATATGCCCGTGCATTGCACGGAACATCAAGATGCATTTTTTTACAAACTCCCGCATGCATGCAAGGGATAATTAATGTCCTCCTTTGCTAGTACCACGAGGCAAACACCATTAATATTGCATCGATTAGTGTTAGTGGCCTTGTATATCTGCAAATTGTAATTTTGATAGTGGCCCCTTGTATATAAAAATGGAGGGAGAAAGATGAGAGATAAGGTCAGGAGGAGTGGGGCGTGGTGGTGACTGGTGGTCGGACTGGGTGGAGGCATGGGGATGGACGGCGCATTATGTCTAGGTTTGTATCTCTCTCACACACACTACGTAGGTGGGGGACATGCACAAAGAGAAGAGGTGCACGCACAGCACACGTACTCCCGTCTCTTTCCCAACCACACCCGCGCGGGTACACAGTGAAGCTCATTTCTGTACGAAAAAGGCAGCCCACGTGGTAATTTGGCACGTGTACTGGTTGTCCACTTGGTGGAGGGAGGATCGTCTACCACGGGTGAACAAATAAATTGCGACTTGATGTGTTATGTTAAAAAAAGAGACAAACCATGTGGGGCCTACCTTAGAGGCAAGGCTCTATACACTGGAGTACTTTTGATGTGTCCCATCAACTCGCAGAACGAGGAGAAGCTTGCTTAGTACACCGTCTCCCCGCCCACGGGAGCGGTGGCTCGCAGTATGAGGAGAAGCGTGCTTACGAGTAGTAGTAGTAGTAGTAGTACTCCTACTATTGTACGCCTTACGCCCGCTCCCTCGCCCACGCGCGCGGTGGCTCGTAGCACGATGAGAAAATTTTACTCCCTCCATCTAGGTGAGTAAGTCATCTTAGGTTGTGCATCATGACCAAGGAGGAGGAGAAAACGAGAGAACTTAATGTTCATTTGCTAATTAATAGCATTGCATGCAATGAACTAACCACTGCATGTCATGTTTGGTAGTCTCAAGTCATTAAAAGCATGCACACCCCACATCTCCTATTGGTTGATATGTCAAGAAACAAGAACGAGGTAGAATTTAATGCACGGCGCATAAGTGTTTTGGAATTATTTGGTTTTCGTAAGACGACCACACACCTAGACGGAGGGAGTACTAGTCCCTCCGTTTACTCCTCGTCCCTACTACGTACCTTGGTTAGTACTCCCTCCATTTACTTATACAAGGCCACTATAAAAAAATACATTTTGCATCTATACAAGACCACAAATAGTAATCGAGACAAAATTTACTACTCCCTCCTTTCCAGTTTATGGCTCAATTTCAATATCTCTCCAACCAAGGTAGACGGTGAGTGGTCGAATTAATTTCGTAGTTTCCACAAGTAATTAGTATGCTCGTTTTTCTCAAGAAGTTATGTTTACCGAGGCATTAATTAGAACGAATGCATGAATGACCACTAAATTTCCATGAACTTGTACATGCATTGGTTAGTTTCCTCTTGACACTGCTTGCGTCGGGTGATCAAACGCACCTCGAAATCCAACATGTAATGGTACTACTACTAGTATAGTAGAATTGAGACTTATCAAACAGAAAAATGAATGTTTTTTAGATGAGCCCTATAAACCCTAGTGGGTACGTACTCCGTAAAAATAGATTTTTCCAAAACTAAGTCGCTCCCTTTCATGAATTCTGTAGTATACTCCTCCGTCGACGCTCCCTTTCATGAATTCTGTACTTCCTGTCACCGACATGTGGGACATATAGCAACCGGGTCAATGTGTCAAACACCAAATAACAGTGCAGAACAGCAGGGGGATGCACCCCACTCGTGCCGGCCCAGTAGTAGTAATGGGCAATGAGACGTCAAATCACAATGCCGCACCTTCCCATACGGACGAAGCAACCATTATTTCACACTTTGGTTCGCCATCATCTCAAACCACGTAGTATTGCTTCTGCCTCAAGAGGGACATGCGCATCGCCATGGTATATCATGACACGTGGGACCGCATGACAGGTCATGCTCCCCCGCCGATCGCTCGGTAAAATCACCTCATTTTTACTATACTTCCTCCATATCGGTTTACTACATGGCATGTGCGTCGTTCTAGGTTGAGAATTTAACTGGCTATATATGTGATGAACCGTACTCCAGCCTTTTAAAAAATGTATAGTTTTGTACAGTAGTACTATCGATGGATTGCACCGTGGAGCAAAAATTGAAATTAAAAAAAAGGTGGTATATATAGAGAGCGCTCGTCGCCAAATTATGCATATAGTACTATTAAAAAAGCTAGTACGTGCTTAATTGGGGTGCTAAATTCTATTAAAGAAATACTAGTAGTATGTATCATACTGAGGAGTTAAAGTAACAAGAAGAAACATAACATAGTTCTGCTGGGGCTCAACGCAACACACCCCCCAAATTCAACTAAGCACACCTAAAATTAAACTATGCAACTAATCCGATAGACACTGCATTAGACCCACCACGAGCAATGATACTGACACCTTACTCACTCGGAGGAGTCCTCATCCACGTCCTCGACTTCGTCCTTGTCCCTCTTCCTCTTGGCCGATACTTCTTTGCTTGAACCGCACACTTGGCTCTTGCTCTTCATCCAACCCTTGTAGATATCGAAACAAAGGTAGCCATCCATTGCAGCGTAGTGGATGTGTTCTATATCTAGTACATTCCGCTGCCATGCATAACGATGAAATGTGTAATGAGGTTTCTCCAGTTTACCGTACGAAGGATGACCCATGGCTCCTGCCAGGGTCAGCATTGAAGGCTGACGAGAGGACACCAGCCGATTCTTCTGGAGGTCGAAGGTGTTGCCTACAACGAGGCCTATCCGACCGAGGACTTATTTGCCATTACCAAAGTCTACAACAACGAATTTGACTAGGTTGCTCTCGAGGAAGTCCTTAAAATCTAGGCATTCAACGTCGACATGGCATATGTGGTAGACCAAGCATAAGTCATGCACGGAAACCTTGATCACAGCGGGCTTCTTCCTCTCTTCGTCCTTTAGATCCTTCTCTCGTCCCATGACTTGAAGGAAATATGCCCTAGAGGCAATAATAAAGTTATTATTTATTTCCTTATTTCATGATAAATGTTTATTATTCATGCTAGAATTGTATTAACCGGAAACATAATACATGTGTGAATACATAGACAAACACAGTGTCACTAGTATGCCTCTACTTGACTAGCTCATTAATCGAAGATGGTTAAGTTTCCTAACCATAGACATGAGTTGTCATTTGATTAACGAGATCACATCATTAGGAGAATGATGTGATTGACATGACCCATTCCGTTAGCCTAGCACTTGATCGTTTAGTATGTTGCTATTGCTTTCTTCATGACTTATACATGTTCCTGTAACTATGAGATTATGCAACTCCCGTTTACCGGAGGAACACTTTGGGTGCTACCAAATGTCACAACGTAACTGGGTGATTATAAAGGAGTACTACAGGTGTCTCCAAAGGTACATGTTGGGTTGGCGTATTTCGAGATTAGGTTTTGTCACTCCGATTGTGGGAGAGGTATCTCTGGGCCCTCTCGGTAATACACATCACTTAAGCCTTGGAAGCATTGCAACTAATGAGTTAGTTGTGAGATGATGTATTACGGAACGAGTAAAGAGACTTGCCAGTAACGAGATTGAACTAGGTATTGAGATACCGACGATCGAATCTCGGGAAAGTAACATACCGTTGACAAAGGGAACAACGTATGTTGTTATGCGGTTTGACCGATAAAGATCTTCATAGAATATGTAGGAGCCAATATGAGCATCCAGGTTCCGCTATTGGTTATTGACCGAGAATAGTTCTAGGTCATGTCTACATTGTTCTCGAACCCGTAGGGTCCGCACGCTTAAGGTTTCGATGACAGTTATATTATGAGTTTACATGTTTTGATGTACTGAAGGAGTTCGGAGTCCCGGATGAGATCGAGGACATGACGAGGAGTCTCGAAATGGTCGAGACGTAAAGATTCATATATTGGATGATATGGTTAGGCCAAGGGTTCAAGCCCATGAGGCTTTAGGTCGGTGCAAAAGGAGTTTTGCGGAGGCCAGGGGGCCAAACGCCGGAGACCATGCGTCTGGCCCTGGGCCAGACGCCGAGGCCCATGGCGTCTGGGCCAGACGCCAAGGATTGTGGCGTTTGGTCCTGGAGTCCAAGTGGGACTCTTGCCTTTCGGGCAAAACCGACTTGAGGAGGTTTTTGCTCCAAGTTTCGACCCCGGGGCTCAACATATAAATAGAGGGGCAGGGCTAGCACCAAAGACACAACAATTGATCCCTTGGATCTCTTAGCCGTGTGCAGTGCCCCCCTCCACCATAGTCCACCTCGATAATATTGTAGCGGTGCTTAGGCAAAGCCCTGCGATGGTAGAACATCAAGATCGTCACCACGCCGTCGTGCTGACGGAACTCTCCCTCGACACTCGGCTGGATCGGAGTTCGAGGGACGTCATCGAGCTGAACGTGTGCTAGAACTCGGAGGTGCCATAGTTTCGGTGCTTGATCGGTCGGGCCGTGAAGACGTACGACTACATCAACCGCATTGTGCTAACGCTTCCGCTTACGGTCTACGAGGGTATGTAGACAACACTCTCCCCCATCTCGTTGCTATACATCACCATGATCTTGCGTGTGCGTAGGAAATTTTTTGAAATTACTACGTTCCCCAACAGTGGCATCCGAGCCAGGTTTTATGCGTAGATGTTATATGCACGAGTAGAACACAAGTGAGTTGTGGGCGATACAAGTCATACTGCTTACCAGCATGTCATACTTTGGTTCGGCGGTATTGTTGGATGAAGCGGCCCGGACCGACATTACGCGTACGCTTACGCGAGACTGGTTTTACCGCCATGCTTTGCGCACAGGTGACTAGCGGGTGTCTGTTTCTCCAACTTTAGTTGAATCGAGTGTGGCTACGCCCGGTCCTTGCGAAGGTTAAAACAGCACTAACTTGACAAACTATCATTGTGGTTTTGATGCGTAGGTAAGAACGGTTCTTGCTAAGCCCGTAGCAGCCACGTAAAATTTGCAACAACAAAGTAGAGGACGTCTAACTTGTTTTTGCAGGGCATGTTGTGATGTGATATGGTCAAGATGTGATGCTATATTTTATTGTATGAGATGATCATGTTTTGTAACCGAAGTTATCGGCAACTGGCAGGAGCCATATGGTTGTCGCTTTATTGTATGAAATGCAAACGCCCTGTAATTGCTTTACTTTATCACTAAGCGGTAGCGATAATCGTAGAAGCAATAGACAGCGTAAACGACAACGATGCTACGATGGAGATCAAGGTGTCGCGCCGGTGACGATGGTGATCATGGAGGTGCTTCGGAGATGGAGATCACAAGCACAAGATGATGATGGCCATATCATATCACTTATATTGATTGCATGTGATGTTTATCTTTTATGCATCTTATCTTGCTTTGATTGACGGTAGAATTGTAAGATGATCTCTCACTAAATTTCAAGATAAAAGTGTTCTCCCTGAGTATGCACCGTTGCCAAAGTTCGTCGTGCCCAGACACCACGTGATGATCGGGTGTGATAAGCTCTACGTCCATCTACAACGGGTGCAAGCCAGTTTTGCACACACGGAATACTCAGGTTAAACTTGACGAGCCTAGCATATGCAGATATGGCCTCGGAACACGGAGACCGAAAGGTCGAGCGTGAATCATATAGTAGATATGATCAACATAATGATGTTCACCATTGAAAGCTACTCCATTTCACGTGATGATCGGTTATGGTTTAGTTGATTTGGATCACGTGATCACTTAGAGGATTAGAGGGATGTCTTTCTAAGTGGGAGTTCTTAAGTAATATGATTAATTGAACTTAAATTTATCATGAACTTAGTCCTGGTAGTATTTTGCAAATTATGTTGTAGATCAATAGCTTGCATTGTTGCTCTCATATGTTTATTTTTATATGTTCCTAGAAAAAATTGTGTTGAAAGATGTTAGTAGCAATGATGCGGATTGGATCCGTGATCTGAGGTTTATCCTCATTGCTGCATAGAAGAATTATGTCCTTAATGCACCGCTAGGTGACAGACCTATTGCAGGAGCAGATGCAGACATTATGAACGTTTGGCTAGCTCAATATGATGACTACTTGATAGTTTAGTGCACCATGCTTAACGGCTTAGAATCGGGACTTCAAAGACGTTTTGAACGTCATGGACCATATGAGATGTTCCAGGAATTGAAGTTAATATTTCAAGCAAATACCTGAGTTGAGAGATATGAAGTATCCAACAAGTTCTATAGCTAAAGGATGGAGGAGAATCGCTCAACTAGTGAGCAAGTGCTCAGATTGTCTGGGTACTACAATCGCTTGAATCAAGTGGGAGTTAATCTTCCATATAAGATAGTGATTGACAGAGTTCTCTAGTCACCATCACCAAGTTAGTAGAACTTCGTGATGAACTATAGTATGCAAAGGATGACGAAAATGATTCCCGAGCTCTTCGTGATGTTGAAATCAACGAAGGTAGAAATCAAGAAAGAGCATCAAGTGTTGATGATTGACAAGACCACTAGTTTCAAGAAAAGGGCAAAGGTAAAGAAAGGGAAACTTCAAGTAGAATGGCAAACAAGTTGTCACTCACGTTAAGAAGACCAAAGCTGTACCAAAGCCTGAAACTGAGTGCTTACACTGCAAAGGAAATGGTCACTGGAAGCGGAAATGCCCTGAATATTTGGTGGATAAGAAGGATGGCAAAGTGAACAAGGGTATATTTGATATACAGGTTATTGATATGTGCCTTACTAGAGTTTATAGTAACCCCTGAGTATTTGATACTTGTTCGGTTGTTAAGATTAGTAACTCGAAACAGGAGTTACAGAATAAGCAGAGACTAGTTGAAGGGGAAGTGGCGATGAGTGTTGGAAGTAGTTCCAAGATTGATATGATCATCATCGCACACTCCCTATACTTTGGGGATTAGTGTTAAACCTAAATAAATGTTATTTGGCGTTTGCGTTGAGCATGAATATGATTTGATCATGTTTATTGCAATACGGTTATTCATTTAAAGTCAGGGAATAATTGTTGTTCTGTTTACATGAATAAAACCTTCAATGGTCATACACTGAATGAAAATAGTTTGTTGGATCTCGATCGTAGTGATACACATATTCATAATATTGATGCCAAAAGATGCAAAGTTAATAATGATATTGCAACTTATTTGTAGCACTGCCATTTGGGTCATATCGGTGTAAAGTGCATGAAGAAACTCCATTAAGATGGATTTTTGGAATCACTTGGTTATGAATCATTTGATGCTTGCGAACCGTGCCTTTTGGGCAAGATGACTAAAACTCCATTCTCCGGAACAATGGAACGAGCTACTAACTTATTGGAAATAATACATTCTGATGTATGCGATCCAATGAGTGTTGATGCTCGTGGCAAGTATCATTATTTTCTGAACTTCACAAGATGATTTGAGCAGATATGGGTATATCTACTTGATGAAACATAAGTCTGAAATAGTTGAAAGGTTCAAAGAATTTCAAAGTGAAGTGGAAAAATCATCATAACAAGAAAATAAAGTTTCTATGATCTGATCGTAGAATGAATATTTGAGCTACGAGTTTGGCTTTCATTTTAAACAATGTGGAATAGTTTCACAGCTCACGCCACATGGAACACCACAGCGTAATGGTGTGTCCGAACGTCGTAACCGCACTTTATTGGATATGGTGCGATCTATGATGTATCTTACCAATTTACCACTATCATTTTGGGGTTATGCATTAGAGACAGTTGCATTCACTTTAAATAGGGCACCATCGAAATCCGTTGAGACAACGCCTTATGAACTGTGGTTTGGCAAGAAACCAAAGTTGTCGTTTCTTAAATTTTGGGGCTGCGATGCCTATATGAAAAAGTTTCAACCTGATAAGCTCGAACCCATATCGGAGAAGAGCGTCTTCATAGAATACCCAAAGGTAACTATTGGGTACACCTTCTATCACAGATCCGAAGGCAAGTTATTCGTTGCTGAGATGGATCCTTTCTAGAGAAGAAGTTTCTCTCGGAAGAAGTGAGTGGGAGGAAAGTAGAACTTGATGAGGTAATTGTACCTTCTCCCTTATTGGAAAGTAGTTCATCACAGAAATCAGTTCTAGTGATTCCTACACCAATTAGTGAGGAAGTTAATGATGATGATCATGAAACTTCAGATCAAGTTGCTACCAAACCTCGTAGGTCTTCCAGAGTAAGATCCGCACCAGAGTGGTACGGTAATCATGTTATGCAAGTCATGTTACTAGACCACGATGAACCTACGAACTATGAGGAAGCGATGATGAGCCCAGATTCCGCAAAATGGTTGGAGGCCATGAAATCTAAGATAGGATCCATGTATGAGAACAAAGTGTGGACTTTGGTGGACTTGCCCGATGATCGGCAAACCATAGAAAATTAAATGGATCTTCAAGAGGAAGACAGACGTTGATAGTAGTGTTACTATCTACAAAGCTCGACTTGTCGCAAAAAGGGTTTTGACAAGTTCAAGGTGTTGACTACAATGAGATTTTCTCAACTGTAGCGAGGCTTAAAGTCTGTCCGAATCAAGTTAGCAATTGCCACATTTTATGAAATCTGGCAAATGGATGTCAAAACTGGATTCCTTAATGGTTTTCTCAAAAGAAGAGTTATATATGATGCAACCAGAAGGTTTTGTCAATCCTAAAGGTGCTAACAAAATATGCAAGCTCCAGCAATCCATCTATGGACTGGTGCAAGCATCACGGAGTTGGAATATACGCTTTCATAAGTTGATCAAAGCATACAGTTTTATGCAGACTTGCGGTGAAGCCTGTATTTACAAGAAAGTGAGTGGGAGCACTACAACATTTCTGATAAGTATATTTAATGACATATTGTTGATCGGAAATAATGTAGAATTATTCTGCAAAGCATAAAGGAGTGTTTGAAAGGAGTTTTTTCAAAGAAAGACCTTGGCAAAGCTACTTACATATTGAGCATCAAGATCTATTGAGATAGATCAAGACGCTTGATAAGATTTTCAATGAGTACATACCTTGACAAGATTTTGAAGTAGTTCAAAATGGAACAGTCAAAGAAAGAGTTCTTGCATGTGCTGCAAGGTGTGAAATTGAGTAAAGACTCAAAGCCCGACCACGGCAGAAGATAGAAAGAGAATGAAAAGTCATTCCCTATGCCTCAGTCATAGGTTCTATAAAGTATGCTATGCTGTGTACTAGACCTATTGTATACCTTGCTCTGAGTTTGGCAAAGGAATACAATTTTGATCTAAGAGTAGATAATTGGACAGCGGTCAAGAATATCCTTAGTGAGGACTAAGGAGATGTTTCTCGATTATGGAGGTGATAAAAGAGCCCATCGTAAAAAGTTACAATGATGCAAGCTTTTACACCAATCCAGATGACTCTAAGTCTCAATCTAGATACATATTGAAACTGGGAGCAATTAGCTAGAGTAGCTCCATGCAGAGCATTGTGGACATAGAATATTTGCAAAATACATACGGCTCTGAATATGACAGATCCGTTGACTAAATTTCTCTCACAAGAAAAAACATGATCATACCTTAGTACTCTTTGGGTGTTAATCACATAGCGATGTGAACTAGATTATTGACTCTAGTAAACCCTTTGGGTATTGATCACATGACTATGTGAACTATGGGTATTAATCACATACAGATGTGAATATTGGTGTTAAATCACATGGCGATGTGAACTAGATTATTGACTCTAGTGCAAGTGGGAGACTGAAGGAAATATGCCCTAGAAGCAATAATAAAGTTATTATTTATTTCCTTATTTCATGATAAATGTTTATTATTCATGCTGGAATTGTATTAACCTGAAACATAATACATGTGTGAATACATAGACAAACACAGTGTCACTAGTACGCCTCTACTTGACTAGCTCGTTAATGAAAGATGGTTAAGTTTCCTAACCATAGACATGAGTTGTCATTTGATTAACGGGATCACATCATTAGGAGAATGATGTGATTGGCATGACCCATTCTGTTAGACTAGCACTTGATCGTTTAGTATGTTGCTATTGCTTTCTTCATGACTTATACATGTTCCTGTAACTATGAGATTATGCAACTCCCGTTTACCGGAGGAACACTTTGGGTGCTACCAAACGTCACAACGTAACTGGGTGATTATAAAGGAGTACTACAGGTGTCTCCAAAGGTACATGTTGGGTTGGCATATTTCGAGATTAGGTTTTGTCACTCCGATTGTCGGAGAGGTATCTCTGGGCCCTCTCGGTAATACACATCACTTAAGCCTTGCAAGCATTGCAACTAATGAGTTAGTTGTGGGATGATGTATTACGGAACGAGTAAAGAGACTTGCCAGTAAAGAGAAGTAACATACCGTTGACAAAGGGAACAACGTATGTTGTTATGCGGTTTGACCGATAAAGATCTTCGTAGAATATGTAGGAGCCAATATGAGCATCCAGGTTCCGCTATTGGTTATTGACCGAGAATAGTTATAGGTCATGTCTACATTGTTCTCGAACCCGTAGGGTCCGCATGCTTAAGGTTTCGATGACAGTTATATTATGAGTTTACATGTTTTGATGTACCGAAGGAGTTTGGAGTCCCGGATGAGATCGAGGACATGACGAGGAGTCTCGAAATGGTCGAGACGTAAAGATTCATATATTGGATGATATGGTTAGGCCAACGGGTCAAGCCCATGAGGCTTTAGGTCGGTGCAAAAGGAGTTTTGCGGAGGCCAGGGGGCCAAACGCCGGAGACCATGGTGTCTGGCCCTGGGCCAGACGCCGAGGCCCATGGCGTCTGGGCCAGACGCCAAGGATTGTGGCGTTTGGTCCTGGAGTCCGAGTGGGACTCTTGCCTTTCGGGCAAAACCGACTTTGAGGAGGTTTTTGCTCCAAGTTTCGACCCCGGGGCTCAACATATAAATAGAGGGGCAGGGCTAGCACCAAAGACACAACAATTGATCCCTTGGATCTCTTAGCCGTGAGCGGTGCCCCCCTCCACCATAGTCCACCTCGATAATATTGTAGCGGTGCTTAGGCGAAGCCCTGCGATGGTAGAATATCAAGATCATCACCACGCCGTCGTGCTGACGGAACTCTCCCTCGACACTCGGCTGGATCGGAGTTCGAGGGACGTCATCGAGCTGAACGTGTGCTAGAACTCGAAGGTGCCGTAGTTTCGGTGCTTGATCGGTTGGGCCGTGAAGACGTATGACTACATCAACCGCATTGTGCTAACGCTTCCGCTTACGGTCTACAAGGGTATGTAGACAACACTCTCCCCTCTCGTTGCTATACATCACCATGATCTTGCGTGTGCGTAGGAATTTTTTTGAAATTACTACGTTCCCCAACAGTGGCATCCGAGCCAGGTTTTATGCGTAGATGTTATATGCACCTACCACGACCGTCGCGTCGCTCGCGCGGCTGCGCCGTTGGAGATTTAACACGGTGCGTTAGGCTATCTGATGTTGGCATGTCATACATAGTCATCACTTAGTCACTCATACTATAACAAGGTTAGCTATAAGGTTGGCTATAAGTGTATTTTTTTACTCCTCTCTATCTCTTTCTTCATACTCCCTCCGTCCCATAATATAAGAACGTTTTGACACTAGGACACAGGGAGTACTAGTATTTATTACATTTGCCAAGGAGTGACCTCTTCCAATGAAATGGTGTTGCTAAGTTTGCTTCATTTAATTAGCTATAGACTCAAAATTGTCTTTTCACCTAGGTACACACGCTTAGCACCATTTCTTCCTTGGGTCACCAAACTTGCCACATTAGACTTTATGCCAATGTGGCAAGCTTAGCACCTGTAGGAGTAAGTAAGTACTACAATAGTGGGCTATAAGCCCGCTTTACATGGCATTTTTGCATGTGTGGAGGAAAGAGGCAAGGAAAAAGTAGAGAAGTGGGTCTCATGCCAGAGCCAGCCTCAACTACATGGTGGATCATTGGGAGAGGCACCTGTATGGAGGTGGTCAGGAATCGGGAGACTCACGCCGGTCGTAGCACCGCAGTTAAAATGATAATGGCAAGTCAAATCACGGGGGCCCACCTGTCCAGCAGTAGCTCGCTGACAAATCACACAGCCCTATGTTTGCAGCAGCCTACTCCCTCGTCTTCTCGTGTCTGTGTCGAACAGACTAGGCAGAACTGCCCCGCCTACCGCGCAAGAAAAGCCCCGCCCTCGACTTTTAAATACAACTACATCCGCTTAAGAATCCAATGATATAGTAGTACTTTTTGTGACATACTAGTAACTCATATTTAGTTAGTCAAATGGATGACCTAGAACTACGTGAACGCCCTATAAACCGAGACGCCTAAAATAAAAAACCGAGACAGAGAGGGTAGTTTAGCACGTATCTTTTTAGATCAATATAGTCGGGATTCACCAAGGAGCAAAACCAAGTGGTAGGTTGCTCCTGTTGTGTTGGCGTAGCAACTCAAGCAGGGTCAGTCCACACACGAAATGGCGACACACTTAACAGGACCCCTTTGGCCTACATGTGGCTCATCCACCGTCTTGTTCCACGTGTGATGCACCAAATTACAGTTCGGAGCAGCGGTTGGAACTGGAGGCACCCCGGTCGTAGCGTCGTAGTAGTAGAAAATGAGCGATGAGGGGTCAAATCACAAAGCCCCACCTTTCCCGCATTAAGCTGGACGGACAAATCAACCATCATTTCACTCTACGGCCCGCATTAAGCTGGACGGACGAAGCAACCATCATTTCACTCAGGGCGCAAGAGCATAAAGAAAAGAGAAAACAATGATGCGTGCGGCAACTACCTAGGGCACCCTAGGGTAGGGGTCTCCACTACATATCCTTTTTTTGGAAGTGCCTCCACTACAAATTGGCTTCTCCCTCGTCCTCTTGAAGAAAACCGATGATGAGTGCGGCGGTAGGGTTTGTAGGAGTACTACGGCGTGCGGGGCCACATCATAGTAAACGGGTTCGAGTCGATGCATGTGTGGGCCGCTTGGATTTACGGGAACGAGGCAGCATTTTGGGTTCGGGGATCAGTGGAGATATAGTACGTACAAAAAGTTGTGGACATAGGTTCGACCGAAAGGCAATGATGCATTGAACGCATGAGGTTTTGAAACCAAATAATGAATAAATACACACTATAGCATGTAAACTTTGAGTCATATATGCATGATGTAGATGTTCGTTTAGTTCTTATAGTTCATCTCATTCAAAATCAATTAGTTTTATAAAAATGTTAAGATTCATGGGGTTGTGCATTGTAAAGCATAAAGTAAAAAAACAAATAATGGCAATTCATTTAGAAAAAAACAATTATGATACAGAAGATTCTAGAACAAAGGAGAAGTGCTTGTGTTTTGAGGTTTGTGCATTATGCTTAATTTCAACCATGGAGTCTTCTAAATTGTACATGTGGCAGATCTAGTGGAATGTTGATGATATCCAACGGCTAGTAGTACTCGGATTTGCCATATCTGCATTGTCGGATTAGCTTCATCCAGCGACCATCTTTCAAAGTTATTGGCACACTATATAGTTCTTGTGCCATAGTTGCATGTTTTGGAAAAAAAACTACTAGTGGGTTGTACTATCTATTTAGGAATAGAAGATGTATACATGGAATTTGTAGGGAAAGAGATGACATGGAGCATCTCAATTGCTATGAGTAGGGATTGGAAAAGAGATGTCATTTGGTTCAGATCATAGGAACTTTTCTATTGAATCTAGATATGACATGTATCTCAATTCCTATGAGGAGGGATTAGAAAAGATATGTAATTTGGTTCAGATCATAGGAACTTTTTTATTGAATATACGCTAATGTTTATTTTCCTTTGAAATTAAGGGAGTATAGGAATCCATTCATTTGAACCAAGTGGCTCTAAAGCTACAGAAATGATATCATGTTTATTTCCTTTGAAATGTGGAGTATATGAATATATTCCTATGAACCAATTGGCTCTAAAGGAAAAAATCCTATAAAAATCATATCATATAGAGTTCCTATGATATTCCTCGACACCAAAGGATGGTTGAAATTGATGCGGGTGATATGATGGTCTTATTTTGTAGACTCCTCCCCCATCTTTATAGTTACCTCTCGAAGATGAATGAAATGATATATACAGGGTATTCTACATGTGCAATTTGGTACATGAAAACTCGGTAAAAGTTTGCGAGGTTTGAATTTTCAATAAAGCTATATGCACTGCATTTTGGAACGGAGGGAGCATACGACAGTTGCTAACACTCACGTGGAAGATTTGTGTGTAGGAGGAGTGTCTGTTCTGTTAAATGACATGGCAAAACTGACACTGTCGGATGCCGATCTAACGGTTCTTACGGCGTTCGTCAGGAAAAGGGTTGTGGCGAATGTTTGTCGGATAATGATTTACGGACACATGCATTGCATTGATACGTGCCCCCTCCCTCTCACGCACACGCACCCTCACGAGTCACGACTCTCCCGAGTCCTCTCGCAGACTCGCACGTCGCACCCACCATCTATCTGCAGGTAGATGTCATGCACATATGTGCTCCTCACACCCTACCCTCAGAACTTCTAAAAAACAAAAGACGTCACGCACATTTTATTTTAGCTCACACGTCACAAACTTATATTAATAATCTTGCGGCGAACGTTCTTTGGGCATAGAATATTGCACTCTCATGAAGAGAAGCGGTGCACGCACGCACTAGTTCTCTCACTCCCACTCACTGGTACATGTAGGAGCGCATTTTTTTGAAGCTGGTACAACAAAATCACTCCACTATATATATAAGTAGGAGACTTAGCGCTTGCTTTACTACGGTTCCTCTTGTTCACTCTCTCATGCTCTCCAGATCTAAGCAAGACATAGGTGGCCACACTCTCTCGCAGCTCACGGCTGGTCACAAATCCTGCCGGACAACCTCGACCAGGGCAGGGGTGTAGGTGCATCGTTCACGCTGTTGTCGGTGGCGAGGGAGGAGACCAACGGCTGCCCGCATGTCCCCATTAGTGGCCGTGCCGTTCTCTCTGAGAGAGCGCTGCCTCGGGAGTACCTCCGACCCCTTCTTCCTCCCTGCGGTATTGTGGCCAAGATGCGGCCTCCCGACGCCATCTTTGCCACATGCTGACGACCCTTAGGTATATATTCCTTCAAAACCTGCCATGCTCTACTGCCCCAGCTCCCTTCGTGTGGATCTTTTTCTACTTCCGTCCATTGTTCCAAAGCCACCTAGACATTTACTATTATTAGAGGTAAAGCTAGTTCATACAGTCGACTCTAAGAGTTGGTTCAAACAGGGAAGAAAGTGGGAAAGCTATAGCATGAATCTAGGACCTGGTTCTAAGAGGAAACGGGGGAAAGTACTAGATACTGGCTACCCAACCAGTCTCTTGGTTGAAAAGATGAAGAAAGCATGGTGGATGGCAAAGGGTGGGGGGAAGTGGACCTATCTCTTGGTTGAAAAAGGAAAGAAAGTGACGGGTGTTGGGGGACAACGCGAAAGAGAATGAGCAGGTCTAGATTTCCTGTGCTCACATAGGAAAATGTCGCCGAGGAGATAAAAATGGGACAAATGCAGACATGTTGCCTGAGTGTTTGCCTCTCTCGGGAGCCACATCTACCTCACCACTTTATGCCCCTGGTGTCCCTACACCCATATCGCTACCGTTAATGTAAACTCACATGAAGCATTAAGCAATGCCACCTAATGTCACTATAAGTAATGGTCTAGTGCCGTTGATAAATTGAAGCAATGCCACCACCATTTTACGAAGTGCTTCCATCTTGCTTTATTTCCCATGAATTGTGTTTTTGTAGTTACACTTAACTCTCACACTGCTAACATTGCTTCATCCCAGTGGAACTGCATAAATTTGATTGCACATTTACTGACCATGTGCTACTCTCATGACAGTAATACTAATGCTATTGTTCTGCATGTTAATCTAGTGGCATTGTTGATGTGATGTGATGCTACTTACTTAAGGACTCTTCATACTGTCAATCTAGTGCCAATTATAACACAATAGATGCTGCTGTTAATCATACGCCACTGCAAATATCTGTCACTATTTAAATAACTGTATTTCATATTTGCGCAAACAGGGATGTCTGTCTCCATATCGTTTCGGGATGTCTGTCTCCGTGTCATTTCTATCCGTGCAATCAAAAGCACACACCTCAGTTTTAGTACAACTGCACAAAATGAGATGGCTATCCCTCGTTTCCGTCGTCTAACCTCTAGTCTTCAAGGTATTCCTACATTGGTAGTAACTAAGGTAGAATGACCAACGCAATCTAAAAGAAGCTGATTCGTGCGTTTTACTTCCTGATTGCAATGCAGGGATGAGCAAAAACAACTGCATCCTAGTCCGAAATGCACTTTTTGCCAGTTCTTCCACGGACCAAGGACTAGCCGGCATGCCTGCACGGCGGTTTTTTGGACAGGTGCGCGGACAAGAGGCATTGTGGTCTGCTTATTTCTGCAAATAACGGTGCTTAAATTTAGCGGAATGCACAAGCATTTGAACTGGTCAGTACACTGCATGGTTCAGTTCAGCATTCCAGCTGAGACCACAATTATAATTGGTTATTCTGGAATGAGAGAACCTAACCCTGGATGGTGCCAACAAGAAAAAACCAGAGTGAACTCCAGGAAATTTAAGCCTGTCGGGAGGCCCTTTGCTCAGAGAAGCCTTGCTTGTTTTTTCTTGATTTGTCAACCTTCTCACAACTTTGTCTTCTGCTGTGAACTAGTATATGTTTGTTATGTTCTATGAATCCTTGAGATGTATAAAATTGCTTAACTTATGCTTTTCAAGTTTTCTATGAAGACGAGTTTAATGTGAGTGTTCCACATGAGCGCTGGACTAGCGTGTGAACGTTTGCAATTTATTACATTGTGGCCTCAATTAACTGCATGAACCACTATAACAAGATACATGGTTGCTTACATGTCAGACAGCAGATTGTTGATTGTTAGCTGGTCGATAGCCTAGTATTGAAGCAAGCTGAGCCAATGTGTCGTGTTTTGCACAACTGCTTACAAGTGGGGTAGCACCAACAGTGTTTACAAGTACTTATGTATACATTGGTGCACAGTTCTCAAACGAGTGCTCTATTTCATCAAAACACACACTGCTCGTATGATAAACTGTGACAACTTATGTCTTACCATGCCATATTCATGAAAAAACTAGTGAGGACGCATCTGTTTCGGCAACAATTACGATGGTTCTCACATGATTCACGGGCACACAAAAGTAGTAGCAGTTCCTATAGACGGATTCAAACAAAGTACTAGCCCCAGAGGGGTTGATAACAGGCAAGGTTCGGATAATTAGACACAATCCAAATTACTATTAAACACTAGCTGGGGCAACTATTTCATGCCTCGATCTAATTTGGGCTGGACACAAGACGGACCTTGCCATGAACATCATCGAGGACGTCCCGCAGCAGCTCAATCCTGTGAACCTTCATGAAGACAACCTCGTGGCCTTGCCACTGATAAACTTGTTTGTGGAGGCATGCCACGTCATCTTCCTGCGTAAGCTTGACAAGAACAGTATGCCTCACAAACGAAGGAGTAGCTTTGAACTTCTTGTGCTTCAGTACACCCTAGACAACACGCCTGACAATAGTGAGGCTGGAATACAACTCTCATTGGTATAACTGCAAATGGCTTCCAGGATCCAACAGCCTAAGAAGTCTGTTTTCCCAGTGCCTATATTCAGGTCATCCGCCTCATAGCGAGTGACATGTACAACCACACAATCCTTGTCTGCATCAGGGTTCTAATTGAAACAGAAACAAATTCTGAATTACTTTTTAGTATAAGAAACACAAGTTATTTAAACCACTATGTATAGCATGGCATCGAAGCTAATAAAATTTTGCATTATTAATCACCACATACTTAGATGAAAAACCACAATC